>NW_024040928.1:30144920-30332979 GCF_014851395.1 Micropterus salmoides | reverse complement strand
CGTCTCGCCATCACTAGTGTGAGGAAACGACCATTGAGTCACACTTTGAACTTTGCTGTTTGTCACGGAAAACGCTGAAAACAGGAAGGGGGCCAGTTGATCTTCTTGTGAATTCATCTATGGCGTGTTGCTGCCCTCCACTGCTCGTTATTCTATTCACATCTTAGTTCTTCTTCTATCTTCTTCTTCTTCTTCTTCTCTGGGTTTTATAGCGGGTCGCAACCAACTTGTTCAGGTGCATACCGCCACCTACTGTACCGGAGTGTGTAATATCAAGGTGTTAGTACTTCAGGTCACAGGTTCAGTGAAGCCAAAAACAAAACTCAACAAAACAAACAAAACAAAATAACTCAAACAAACAAACAAAACAGACTATATGTTATGGTCTAATCCTGTAAATTTGAACAAATTAAAGAGAGCTTTGCAGCACTCCCTTGTTTCCTCACTCATCCCTAAAATCCCTTCTAAATTCCATCCCCGTCCTAATTCATATATCTTGTCACGTAAGATGTTCCTCTCAGATTCATATTTACTACACTTCATGATGACATGCTCGACATTTTCGGGAACGTTACAAACCTCACATTTATCAGACACACATTTTGTCATTAAATAAAGCGTTGATTTTAACCCCATATGTCCAAACCTTAATCTTGAAAAAACCACTTCATCTCTTCTGCATTTCCCTTTGAAACCCTTCACCTTAATTGATTTCTGTATGCTGTAATAGTGTCTCCATTTAGTGTCTGTGTCCCACTTCTTCTGCCATACGTCACTCACTGCTTTTCTAATGAATGATTTGGCCTCTCCTTTTCCAAAGAGAACTTTCATTATTTCATCATCTTTTAATTTCAACGCTGTCTTTGCAATCTCGTCTGCTTTCTCATTCCCATCAACACCAACATGAGCAGGGACACAGACAAATTGCACATCAACTCCAGCTCTTTGTATTCTCAGCATTATTGTACATATTTCAATCAATAGATCATCTCTTACTGTCTTTTTGGAATTCAAACTATACAGGGCTGCAGTGGAGTCTGAAAAATGACAGCTCTCTCAGGCCTCACCTCTTCTATCCACTGTAACCCTAAAATAATAGCAACCATTTCTGCTGTGTAAACAGACAGTTTATCATTAATTATTTTACATATAACTACATCAAACTCAGGTTTGTATGCTCCTGATCCTACATGTTCAGTCCCTGGATCTTTTAATCCGTCAGTAAATAATAGCATATAATTATAATAATTATTCTTCACATAATCTTGAACCAAATATCCAATATTATCCACATTACTTTCACTCCATTCTTTCTTCTTCTCTAGAAGCTTCAAGTCCACATTGGGCACAGGAAATATCCACAGAGGAACATTACCCCATACAGTATTTGGTCCATATTCTATGTTATTTAATCCATATTCTTCTGCTACTGCATTAATATTCCAGCCAAATCCTTTACCTTTCAGTTGTTGTGTATGTTCAGTCACACAGAACCTTTGTTGCAGGTTGTTCCTCTCCAGATCCTTTTAACTTGACCCAATATGCTAAACTTAGAACTTAGACAACTTAGAACATCTCAAATATAATGGCAGTTCATCAGCTTCTACCAGCAGTGCATCAGTAGGGGTTATTTTCACTGCACCTATGCTGAGTCTTAGAGCTCTGAACTGTATTCTGTCTAATTTTTCTAAAATACTCTTGGCTGCTGCTCCATATACCATACATCCATAATCAATACACGATTGTATTAAGGCCCTATAAATATCTAGTAGTGATTGTTTATCTGCTCCCCATTGGTAACCAGAAACTGACCTCATGAGATTCAGAACCTTTTTACATTTTGTTTCAACCAATGTTTTTCCCTCTTTTCCATATAGCACCATCATCTGCATAAAGTGATGACCCAATATCTCTATCAACATTTAAAAAAAATTCATTTATCACGATGTTAAACAAAATAGGGCTTATAGCGCTCCCTTGAGGAATACCATTTTCAATTTCAAAATCCTCCGACAGAGCATCTCCAACTTTAACCCGGAACATTTAGTTAGACAGGAAGTCTAAAACCCAGTTGGATAGTCTTCCGCCAATACCCATTTCATGCATTTTTATCAGTAGTCCTTCTCTCCACATTGAATCATAAGCTTTCTCAATATCATAATATACTACAGCCATGACCTCTTTCATACTAACCGTCTTTTCTGCCTCATTGCTAACTTTAACTAAAGCGTCTACCGTAGATCTTCCTTTACGAAATCCACTTTGGTATTTGTTTAGCGGCCCTCTTTGCTCTAAATAATATGACAATCTACAGACAATTATCTTTTCCATCCATTTACACAAGTGCAATGTTAAGGCTATAGGTCTGTAGTTTCCTGCATTAGTTGTGTCTTTACCAGGTTTACCAAAAGGTACTATCAGAGCACTTTTCCAACTATCAGGCATTACACCTTCTCTCCATATCTTATTGAACAGTTTTAGCATCATTTCCAAGACTTCTTTTGGTAATTGTCTAAACATAGCATAGCATAGTTGATCTTGTGCTGGTGCTGTATATCCACTTTCCTCTAGGACCATTTTTAACTAATGTAATGAAAAGTCCATGTCAAGTGCCGATACATCACTATCTTTTTTCTTAGTTACACCACTATTTGTTCTTAAAATATCCTTTTTCCGTTGTTTATGCATTTCATCTAAATGACTCCCACTATGTACACTTGCAAACTTCTTACCTAGTAGCTCAGCTTTCTCCTTATTTGTAATTGCCAGGTGTTCTCCATCTATCAGCACTGGGATTTTAAATGATTTTCTTTCCCCACTCATCTTTTGATCGTTGCCCAAATGTCACCCAATTTAACTTCTCTACCAACGGAGGAGCAGAATTGCCTCCAGGCATTCTTCTTGGATGACTTAAATATTTTCCGTGCCATAGCCCTCTTTCTTTGATAGTCAACCAAGTTATCTTGGCTCAAATGCTTTCTTAAAATTCTGAACGCATGATTGTCTTTTATAGCATTTTTACATTCATCGTTTCACCATGGAACTATTTTCTCATTCACTGTGCTCTTAGGGATGCAGGTTGTTGCAGCACTAATAATCATGGAAGTCACTGCTACTGCGCAGCTATTTACATCACCCTCCACTGATATTCTTTCAGTATACTCAGTTGAAAGTTCTCGGAATTGTTATGAAAACACCATCTCTCTATTACATAACCTTCCTGAACATACATATCAAAGTTCATGGAACACAATATTGGAAAGTGATCACTCCCTATGTTGGTATTGTTCTTTACATTCCATTCACATAAATTACTCATATTTACAGAGACTAATGTAAGATCTATACAAGAAACTGAATTTCTTGTAACATTACCTCTTCCATCATTAAGGCAGGAAAGTGATCTCTCCTCGATGAGTTCTTCAACTACTTCTCCATTAGTGCCTGTATGGTCACTTCCCCACAGAGTATTGTGAGCATTAAAGTCTCCACACCATATTTCTCTACTATCAACACTTTCTGAGATCTCATGGAATGTTTGCATTGATAAATGTCTTTCACGGATTATAAAAATTGACTACTTTGATATTTCCTCTGGGACTACACATTTCTACTACTACACATTCATACTCATTTGGAACAGTTACCCTTCTATATGCTAAAGTATCCTTAATAAATGTTACACATCCTCCACCTTGTTTTCCAATTCTGTCACATCTAACCGAGCTGTAGCCTGGTAGGACAAAATCCAAATGTGGTCTTAACCAAGTTTTTTGTATACACATAATATCAGGTCTAACTTCCAGATCAGTTACAACCTTCTTGATCTCTTGTCCATTTGCAATTAAACTTCTGGCATTCCAGTGGAGGATATGAAATACCATAATGAAGCTAATCACCTTGAGACACTCCATCATAATTATTCGGGTTCAACATCTTATGAATCAGTTCAGCTGTAACTTCTGTGATCCCCAGTATCTCTATGGCTGCCTCTACAATTGTTTTGATTCTATCACTTTTTTTCTTCTGCTGTATTGCCACATTTACAGTCTTACAGATGAAAGCAACAAAGTTGGTTTTACCCACAATCAGCGTATCTTCATTAATATCCTTTATCCATGGATTTATTTCTGCTTGCCTCTCACTTGGTGTTGGAGATGAAACCTCAATTACTCATCTGTTCTCAGACTCTTGCTTTATTTACTACTTGTGTAACACTGGATCTGAATAGTTCACTTTCCTTCACTTTTTTGCTGCATCAGCATAAGATACCTGATTAGTTACTTTATATTTCTGCACCTCTCTCGCTTGCCTTTGAACAGGGCATCCTCCAAGGATCCTACACCCTTTTTTATAACCTATTTCAACCTATTTCCCGTCAGTATAGATTTGCAGGTGGCCTCCCCATGATTGACACATCCAGGCTTTTATCTCCTTTGTTTCTTTCCATAAAATATAAGTCAACAGTGGGATCTGGGATCAACCATGAAGGTATATCTGTACGACATGTTGGCGGACATACATTCAAATTCTCAATACCAATTTCCTCTGCCATAGATTTGAGTTTTTCTGTAAAGTTTGTTTTGACCCTTCTTGCTGTTCCCATACAACTCCTCAACAGGTGTGCTGCCTCAACAGGCTTTTTGTTGGTAGTTTTTCATTCTGTCCTTTTAGTTTCATTAAATACTTCAAACCAAGGTCACGTCTTCTTATTTCTAACAGCATCTCCCCTGTTTCTATTAATACAGCCGAGATTGGAGTTGCACAAAACGCCCCACTATGCGCTCTAAGGGCTTTTGGTTGGACTATATCAAGTTGATTAATCAGTGAAGGGGCTGCTGACCCATATACCACACAGCCCTAATCCATAGTTGATCTTATCATTGCTCTGTATATCATCATCACAGATTCACATAGATCAGCCCCCAATCAGACCCAGCCACACACCATTATTTCCACACATTTCAAAGAAACCAACTCAATATGCTTTTTCCATGTCATCCTTTCATCCATCCACATTCCTAAAAAAATTAAGTTTTTCACTTTTAGTCCTATTATATATTTGTAACATCTGTGTTGGCATTTTCTTCTTATGTCCAAATATCATGTATTTGTTTTTTCTGTAGATATTTTAAAGCCTCAATGATCAGCCCGTTCACTTACTTTCTCCAATGCAGCTTGTATTTGGCCAAAAACATATGAGAGGTTCCTCCCTCGCTTCCAGATGGATGCATCATCTGCAAACAATGAGAACCTAAATTCTTTCCCCACTCTTCTAAACATACCATTGACTAGTATATTAAAAATAACTGGGCTTATTACACTACCCTGAGGGGCTCCATTCTCTACCTCAAGCTCCTCTGATGATTCACTTCCCACCTTCACCTGAATTGCCCTGTTACATAAAAAATCTTAATCCAGTTGAACATTCTTCCTCTGATTACAACATCATAAAGTGCAATCAACAACCCCTCCTTCCAAAGCATGTCATATGCTGTTTCAATGTCCAGAAAAACTGCTACAGCTGCTTCTTTAAGTAAAACGTCAATATCTAAAACAGCATCCATTATTGATCTTGATCTTGATATTGATCGTCTAAATCCAAAAATCTGCTTTTCTCCAGTTTATCCACAAGTCTATCTGTTATCGTGCGCTCCATAAACTCTCTTGCAAGAGAGACCTGGCCAAGACGCAGCATAAAATAACATAAAGAACAGTTTCCAACATATAAAAGACATCAACATGTACACATACATATATAACACAAGCCCTTGTGTTGAATAAGGCAGAATACAACTTTATAAACAGCAACACTGGCCAATGTTCACCTGCTCCATATCCTTCAGAGTTGAAACAAACTGTCTAGAAGGAATAAAGGCAGTCAGTTTCAATGAGTTCTGAAGAATGTTGCAAGCAGATGGTGAAGCAAACATGAAGTCTTTTTTACCTAATTCTGCTCGGACACGGGGGACAAACAAGTGTCGGACGTTCTTTGAATGCAATCCATAATGGCCTTGAGCACTTGTTAACAAGATACTCAAATATGTAGGAGCTAGTCCAAGAAGTGCCTTATAGATGAAACACAGCCAATGAGTGCTCCTTCTTGCATAGAGAGAGGGCCATTTAGCTTTATAGTAAAGGGTACAATGATGTGTCCTATAATTATAGCAGTGAAAAAATGCAATGCACAATGATACATTACATTTATTCATTTAGCTGACACTTTTATCTAAAGCGACTTACAATTGCTATACATGTCAGAGGTCGCACGCCTCTGGAGCAACTAGGGGTTAAGTGTCTTGCTCAGGGACACATGGTGGATGTCTTACAGTGGGAATTGAACCCAGGCCTACCGCACCAAAGCATCTTATCTATGCGCCATCACCACCCTGCACAACATCAGATTTCTGTAGGCACTGGGCAGAAGCATTCATATATATCAGATAACTATAATCTCATATGGGAAGAAAAGTGGCCATCACTAGGTATTTTCTAGCGCGAATGGATAAGCATGATTTTGATCTGTAGAGAAGGCCAAGCTTTATCTGGAGCGTAGAAACCAGGTCGCTAATATGAGTTCTGAAACACAGTTTACCTAACCAGCTGAACTCAGACAAAACAGAAATCCTGGTCATCGGGTCCCAGCAGATGGCAAAACAAATACTGCCATCTGCTGGTTCCCTAGTAAATCACATTAAGCCTGTGGCAAAGAACCTTGGTGTTTGGTTTGATAGTAATTTAAATTTCGAGCAGCACACCACAAAGCTTGTTCAATCATGTTTTTATCAACTTAGAAACATAGCAAAAATTCGATCTATGTTAACTTTTAAGGACACCGAGACCATTTTACACGCCTTCATCTCATCACGCCTGGATTATTGCAACAGCCTTTTCACCTGTTTAACCCAAAAATCTATTGATCGACTCCAGACTGTCCAGAACTCAGCTGCCAGGCTTTTAACCAGAACAAAGAAATATGACCACATTACTCCTATTTTAGCTTCATTACACTGGCTCCCAGTATGTTTTAGAATTGACTTTAAAATTCTATTGATCACTTTTAAAGCTCTTCATGGCCTCTCGCCTTGTTATATTTCTGACCTTTTAGTCCCATACGCACCAGCACGTACCTTGAGATCCTCGGGCAGAGGTCTGTTGTCTGTTCCAGAGTCTCGACTGAAAACTAAAGGGGACAGAGCGTTTGCTGTCAGGGCCCCGAGGCTCTGGAACAGCCTGCCCGAGGAAATCAGGTCGGCTGAGTCAGTGAACTCTTTTAGTCCCTTCTTAAAACATACTTTTATAGGAGAGCCTTTCCCGATCTTATTTGACTTTATTTTATCCCTTTTATTTTATTCTATTTTACTAATTTTATATTTATCTTAAACGTATATTTTAGTCTTTTCAATGTTTTCATGCTTTTATCTTGTATTGTTTTTGTATTATTGTCTTTTGGGTATTATTGTCTTTACACTTGTTAAAGCACTTTGTAACTTGTTTTTGAAAAGTGCTCTACAAATAAAGATTATTATTATTATTATTATTATTACAGTAAATAACAGTGTCATCATCATAAAAATGATTATCACAAAGATTGTTTATATAAACTGAAAACATTGTGGGCCCAAGTACTGAGGCTTGAGGAACCCCATTGGGAATGGGCAAAAAGGAGGAACAAGAGCTAGCCATCTGAACACTTTGTGTTCTACCTGATAGATAATTTGCAAACCAATCTACTGAATGCTTAGACAGGCCAATGCTCAGTAGTCTATTTGCCAGAATGCAGTGATCAACTGTATCAAAAGCTTTTGAAAGATCTATGAACAGTGCAGCGCATATTTTCTTGTTATCTAGTGCCCCAACAATATCATTTATCACTTTCAATGCTGCCGATATGGTGCTGTGTTGTTTCCTAAAACCAGATTGAAAGGGAGATATCATTTAAATTTAAAAATTCCTTTACCTGCTCAACAACCAAGTATTCAAGGAGCTTGGCTAAAACACACAGCTTGGAAATATGCATATAGTTGTTTAAAATAGAGGGATCGCCCCCTTTTAGTAGGGGTGTAACATGGGCTGACTTCCATACTTTGGGAATATCATTTTCTATAAATGTTAAATTAAAGCTATAAGATAGAAGCTCTGCAATGAAGTCAGCTGCTAACTTTAGAAAGAAGGGATCCAGTTTATCAGGACCAGCAGACTTTTTTGTGTCTAATTCCTGAAGAGATCTATGGACTTTAGAAATTGATAGAGGAGAAATTTAAAATAGTTTGTCAGGAGGTAAGCATGGGTCAGAGGGGTTTTCCTGCACACTGGGACCAGAAGAAGCAAGGCATGGGGATTCAAACAAGGATCCTGAATAAATAAAGTGCTCATTTAAGCAAGCTAACATTGTTGGTTTATCAGTCACCTTGCCGGAATCAATTATAACATGAGGGGGTAGTTCACTACAACTAATGTTTCCAAAGGAGGCTTTAATAATTTTCAAGAACTTGCTTGGATTTTTTAAAATTCTTTTTGTAGTTTCACTAAGGAAATACTCAGATTTTGATGTTTTAATGAGAGATGTAAGCCTATTTCTCAGTTACCGAAAGTAGACCCAATCAGCATCAGTCTTTGATTTCCGGGCCCTTGACCAGGCAGCATCCCTATCTTTGAGAAGGCAGGAAATCTCAGGAGAAAACCAGGGATTGTTTTGGCCTTTGACTCTGAATTTGCGTACAGGGGCATGCTTATCTATGATCCTAAGAAAACAACCATAAAAGCAGTTTCTACTAATTCTACTTCATCTATAAGAAAGATTTTGTTCCAATCAAAATGAAAGAGGTCATGTGAAAAGGCTTGTTCACAGAAATGCTTCATATCCCTTTTGAAAATAATCCGAGGCCCCTGTTTTGGGATTTTAGCATTCCTAATGGCTGAAATTGTACAATGATCACTCAGATCATTAGCAAACACACCTATATCTGAGAATTTGTGTGGAGTATTAGTTAAAAACAAATTAAGTAATGAAGACTTTTCAGGGCATTTGGGGTTTGGCCAAGTTGGATTATCAATCAACTGGGTAAGATCAAAAGAGTTACAGACAGATTTAAAACTATCTGAAATGGAGGACAGCCAATCCAAGTTAAAATCCCGGGTAAAAGTACCTCTCCAAATTCAATGCTAGATAGATGATGATTTAAAGAGCAAAGAGCCTCAGTACTTGATGAGGGTGGTCTATAGCAACCCATGACCATCATTTTTTGCCCCAATGCGAGCTCCATCTTCAAGGCTAAAAGCTCTAGCTGCTTAATAATGGATACCGAATACACAATGTTACAAGGAAAACGATTTTTTATAACCCATGACCCATGGTTTAGCTGGCCGATCTCAGCTTCGATGCTGGAAGCTACCGTTTTAACTGCCAATTAGTGATCAACTGATTGGCTCACGAACATAACCAACAAAGCCAAATCAGAGCGCTGGAGAGAGAGTAACTACATGAAATTAATTCAAATAAATATTTTACACCACAAGCCAAAGCCAGTGCTGGAGAATGAACCAATCCAACTAACCATACATTATTTTTCTACCAGGGTGGTAAAAGTTTAGCTGGCTGATGCTTCCATGCTCTATGCTAACGTTCCGGTTTTATTGCCAATTAATGTTACTGATCAGCTGATTGTCTCGCTAACCATGGGTGTAAATTTCATCTCACAGTAGGGGGGGACAATAAACACAAGATTTCTCAAGAGCAACACACGGTAGCTCTGCTTTAATCTTGAGAAGCTGCAGAGCTGCAGTCTGTATTCATTTAAATTACACTGTAAATTTCGAACTAAACTGAGGCTTTTTGAACACCCTTTTCTCTCTCTCTCGTGCAGAGTTTTATGTGCATGCCATGCTGCCGACAGCTGCATGCACGTCGCAGGTCTATTTCAAGTAGCCGGCTATTTAAAAACAATAAAATATTCTTAACGGTGATAAATTAAGTCCCGCGAGGTGCAGACAACTCGGCACTTGTCGGCTCTTGTTCTAAATAACACGTGTGCTCGATCATTTGTCCAAATGTCACTTCTCTTCTTACTTACTTCTAATAAACCAGAAGACTACTCAGAGGCTGTTTTTTATTATTATATTATTATTATTATTATTATTATGTCTTCTTCTTCTTCTTCTACGGACGCATATAATGTAGTGACAGGCGTTGACACTGCTGGAATTATACAAGCATAAGAAGAATGCCTTGATGACGAAACACGCTCTGTAGCGCTGTTTGTCCGTCGTTGGCTATTGTAGAAACATGACAACACAATACAGCGACCTCCATAGAAGGGGGTGCCGGAGGTTATGTAGACAGAAATCGCTCATTCTAAGGTAATAAAAACATAACGATTCATTATGTAAGGTCTTTATACACCACTGAAAACATAGTTGTGGATATTATATTGCATTTCTGTCAATAGATCAGAAATATTACACACTGAACCTTTAACAAGAGCCGTCTCAGTGCAGTGGTGTGGTTGAAATCCTGACTGGAAGACATCAAAACAGTTATTTAGTGCCAAGAAAGCACTAAGCTGCTGAAAAACAGCTTTTTCAATGATTTTACTTAAAAATGGGAGATTTGATATGGGCCTATAATTGGTCATGAGTAACCTGTCTAGATTGCTCTTTTTTTAAAAGTGGCTTAATGACTGCAGTTTTCAGGGCCTGTGGGAAAAAACCTGAGAGGAGAGACATGTTAACAATTTGTAGTAGATCTGAGGCCATGCATTTAGAAACATTTTAGAAAAAACATGTTGGCAGAATATCAAGGCAGCATGAAGAGAATTTCAGATGTTGTATCATGTCCTCCAGGTTTTTATGGTTAATAGAATCAAATTGTCTCATGCTATATGAATTGTTTTTAAGTGGACACAGGGACAGGACATATCCTGTTACTGGCATGGAGGCACTGATTGCTTGTCTAATTGTTTGAATTTTGTCTGTGAAGAAGGAGGCAAATTCATTGCAGGCCCTGGTGGATAGAAGTTCAGAGGCTACAGACACAGGAGGGTTGGTTAGCTTGTCCACAGCAGCAAACAGGGCACGTGCATTATTAGTGTTTTTGGTGATGATGTCAGAGAAGAAGGACCGCCTTGCATTTCTCAGCTCTAAATTATAAATACGAAGTCTCTCTTTATAGATGTCATAATGAACCTGGAGATTTGTTTTCCGCCACATGCGTTCAGCTTTTCGACACTCTCTTTTTTGAGTTCTAACCAGCGTGGCATTTCTCCATGGAGATCTTCTCTTACCAGAGACCACCTTCACCTTGGCTGGTGCAATGGCATCAATTACATTTGTAATTAGAACTGAAATTATCTAAAAGCTCATTGACTGAGACCCATGAGGGTGTTGAGGAGAAAGCCTGAATAAATATTTCACTAGTGTTTTCAGTGATATGCCGTTTTGTGATCACCTCTGTTTGTACATTTGTGTGCATGCAGATAGCACTCTCAAAGAAAACACAGGAATGATCAGATGACTAAGTCCAAAGTGTTCCCCTTATTGTGCGTGGGCCTCGTCACATGTTGGGTCAGTCCATAATTATCAAGAACACAACACAGTTCTTTAGTCCCTCTGTCCTGGGGGTTGTCAACATGGATGTTCAAATCACCAACAATAACCACACAGTCAAAGTCAATCAAAAAAGTTTGCACAGCATTTAGGGGGCCTGTAGATATTTAGAAAAATAGCTCGAGAAGAGGAATTCAGCTGAAGAGCCACATGTTCAAAAGAAGCAAAATTCCCATAAGACATCTTTTTGCATTGGAGGGAGTCATTAAACAAAATGGCAACTCCACCTCCTCTCTTATGCACTCTAGCTTCACTCATAAAACTGAAGTTGGGAGGGGTAGACTCGATAAGGACAGCTGCACTGTTATCTTGGTCCAACCAAGTTTAAGTTAAAAACCTAAGATTGTGAGTGATTATAAAAGCATTGATTAAAAATGTTTTTCCTGCCAAAGACCTAACGTTTAACAAAGCTAATTTTAGTTTGTTAAAAACATTATCTGGCCCACTTTTTTCGACAGGCTGCGGCTGACGAGGAATTAATACTAAATTTACAGGATATGTTGAGTGCTTCCTGTTTCTTAACACATTCACCATGCTTTTTCTGTCAAGACAGGGATGGAGAAGACTACCAGCACACTGGGCCCCAGCTTGTCCTGGGAAGAGTCACGAGTGCCATTGTCCTTGTAGTCTGGACCCAGCACATATCAGACAGAGCTTTTACGTTGTTGCGGAGTGGAAGGACGGGCTGGGCGTCGCATATGTGACACGTGTCAAACCTGGCTGAGGACTTAGAACCAGTGGTGGAGGTGGACGGTGAGGGGGGTTTAGGGTAGAGAAAATCGGAGTAGAGCGAGGGAAGGGGGAATAAGTTTGGTCCCAGCTAACCAGCTCTTTCATGTGATCAGTGAAGTCCAATAGGAGGGAGGAAAGAGAAAGGGTGTCTGGAGACAAGACTGACCTAGATGGGGATTGGGGGGTTAAAGATGATGAATCCTAACTGTTGGTTTTCAGTGAGGGAGGTGGAAACTTTTCTTCTTGGCTCAGATGTCTCCCATGACCAGAGCTCTCTTCCGGCGTTGTGTGTTGTGTTATGCCTGATAGCCTTAGTAATGTGTTTATCTCTCTATTAGATTCAACCGACTCACTGTTTTAACCACACCCTCGACCTTGTTCTGGTGTATGTTATTGAATGTGAACATTTAATAGTGTTCCCACAGAATCCCTCTTTATCCGACGACTGTTTGATAACTTTTGAGTTTGTATTGCTGAACTACTCGCCATTGGGCAACAATTTCTATACAAGATGTCTGTCTGATAGTGCTGTAGCTAAATTTAAGGATGCGTTTCCATCAGCTCTAAATACATTATTAAGTCACAAAGTAACGGAGGACTCCTATGCTAATTTCAGTCCCTCCCAAATCGATCATCTTGTTGATAGTGCTGCTGGCTCGCTGCGAATGACACTCGACTCTGTAGCCCCTCTAAAAAAGAAAATACTAAAACAAAGACGGTTAGCTCCATGGTATAATACTGAAACTCGCAAATTAAAGCAAATATCACGGAAACTTGAGAGGAATTGGCGTTCCACCAAAGTGGAAAATTCTCGTTTAATTTGGCAAGATAGTCTTAAAACTTATAGGAAGGCCCTCCGTAATGCCAGAGCAGCGTACTACTCGTCATTAATAGAGGAAAATAGGAACAACCCAAAGTTTCTTTTCAGCACTGTAGCCAGGCTGACAGAGAGTAGACAGAGAGCAGGCTGACAGAAAGTATTCCCATAGCTCTCAGCAGTAACGAGTAATCTATCTTTATCAACAGGCTATGTACCACAGTACTTTAAAGTAGCTGTAATTAAACCTCTTCTGAAAAAGCCCAAACTTGATCCAGATGTTTTAGCCAACTATAGACCTATATCTAACCTTCCATTTCTCTCTAACATCCTTGAGAAAGCAGTAGCCTAGAAGCTGTGTATTTCAGTTTTCTAAGTGACATAGGCTATTAGTTTAAACTTATTATTGCAGTAATGTAGCCCAGAGTAGCCCACAAGTGTTTTCAGTGCAACTGTTACAGTGTTGTAGGCTACCTAAAGACGGACATAGATTTTATTCTGTGCTGAGGATAAATCCACGATGTGTGGAGATCTGTCCTTACAGATTGATCATAAAAGTGGTCATGTTCAAGATCATGTTTGGGTAAAAAAACTAATAGCCTTTTATCAGGATAAAGTTGTTGAAGATGTAAATGCATTCAGATATGTGGTTTGATATCGACAGTATGGATGAGGAAATGAAACGTGTGTCAGACAGCCGCCTCAGGCTCCGCAGCAGGAGTTAGAGAGAAACTGACGGTTCTCCAACTTATCCTGTGAACCTAAACCTCATCCCAAGGAGGTTACGTTCACAGCATCAGCTGCCGCCTTTCCGCCTTTTTCATTCTATCAATATAACGTTATCAGTTAACCTGTAGATAATCGATTATTGACATTTGTGAACCGATTCAAAATCGTCCAAGTCTGCATTGCAATGCATCTAAAAATCTATTAGATTCCATACCCCAAATTTGTTGAAAATAAAGAGCAAGTGGGTCTTCACACAAGGAGGAGACGCTTACGTTGATGCTTTTTGTGTGTGTGTGTGTGAGTGAGAGAGAGAGAAAGAGAGAGAGAGAGAGAGAGATGTAAATAGTAAGTAAGTAAACTTTATATATATATATATATATATATATAGCACCTTTCACAGAAAAGAGGGCCACAAAGTGCTTCACAGTAAAAAAAAATAGAATAAAATAAAACAAAAACAACAACACAATGTGTTTTCAAAAAGTTTCCACAGAATCCAAGGCACTCAAGGATCGAACCATATTTAACTGGACAGAATGAGGAGACATAGTTGTTTACAGACACACAAAATTTCCTATTTGACAGGTAGGATGAAAACCATTCTAGAGCAGTACCAGAGATCCCCACCCAGTGCCTCAGTCTGTCTAACATGATGTTGTGATCAATGGTGTCAAAAGCAGCGCTAAGGTCCAGGAGTACCAGGACTGAGCACATGCCTTCATCAGCAGACATTAAAAGGTCATTGGTGACTTTAAGCAGGGCAGTCTCAGTGCTGTGGTACTTCCTAAAACCAGACTGAAACTTTTCAAATATTTTGTTATTTTCCAGCACAGTGAGCAGTTGTTTGGACACAATTCTTTCTAGAATCTTTGCAATAAAAGGCAGTTTTGAAATTGGTCTAAAATTATGTGAGAGGGAAGGATCTTAACCAGGTTTCTTTAAAAGTGGGTTCACGCAAGCCGTTTTAAAATAATCAGGGACACAACCAGTAGATAGGGAGCTGTTGAAAACAGAGATCAAATGGGGCCCAACAGAATCTATTACTTTCAGTAAAAACTTTGTAGGTATTACATCAAGTGGGCTGGAGGACACTCTCATTTGTGATACTGTTTTTAAAAGCTCAGACAAGTCGATGGGATAAAACTGGTTAAAACTCTCTTGTTGCTGGTGAGGAACCTCTGAGTAAGAGGCCATGGGGGTAATAGAGGCTCTGATTGACACCACCTTATTGGTAAAATAAGATACAAATAATTCACAGTCATCATTACTTCCAGCTGAGGCACAAGGAGGGGTTGGGTTTACCAGCTGATCCACAGTCTTAAACAGAAACCTGGGATTGTGTTTATGTGTAGTAATGAGTTCAGAAAAATAATGTGTTCTCGCATCCTTAACCATGTTATTGTAGTTAATTAATAAATCCTTCAGACTGAGGTAATGGACTTGGAGACTGGATTTTTTCCATCTGCGCTCTGCTTTCCTGCATTCCCTTTTTAGGCTGCGAATGCTGTCATTTATCCAGGGTTGCTTACTAGCTTTAGACGGAGGCCTAACCTTTAGAGGAGCAGTAATATTTAGTGACGACAAGCAGATATGATTGAAGTGATCGACCAGATTGTTGGTGTTGGAATCAGACAGGTGTTGGCTTTGGCTCTGAAAGACTGCGCAAAACTTTGAAACGCTTTGTTCATTAAAGATGCGAGAACACACGGAGCTTGGTGAGGCGGCATGAGTAACAGGCAAAACGCAGCTAAAAACAATACATCTGTGGTCAGATATGGTCATGTCCACTAATTCCACAGAGGAAATGCTGACACCCAGGGTAAAAACCAAGTCCAGTGTATGACCACGGTTATGTGTTTGCCCTTTGACATGTTGTTTGAAGTTAAAAGAAGTGGCCATGTTTAAAAAGTCAGTTGCATTAACATTGTTGGGGTCATCAACATGAATATTAAAATCGCCACAAAGAACAATTCTGTCATAATTTAAAACCAGAGTAGATAAAAATTCAGGAAGTTCTGATAAAAATCCTCCAGGCGGTTTTGGGGAGCGATAAATTATAACAAATATGATGCAGCCCTCCAACTTTAAGAGTGAGAACTTCAAAGGAGCTAAATTCATCACAGCGTACTTGATGACATTTTAAATTTTTCCTATACACGCTCACTAGCCCACCACCATGACCACTGACCCTCGGTTGACTAAAACAATCATATTGAGGCGGACACAGTTCAGCTAGCTGGCTATAGTCATTCATTTGCAACCAGGATTCAGTTAAAAACATAAAATCTAGATTTGCAGACAAGATAAAATCATTTAAGATAAAAGTCTTACTTGACAGTGATCTCACATTGAAGAGAGACATTTTAAATGAGTTTGTTCTGGGTGCTGGAGTTGGTGCAGTTGTCCTAATCCTTAAGAGATTACTATTATTTCTGTGTGGGATGTGCACATTTCGGTTTACTGGTCTATGCGTGATGATGACAGGAATAGAAGTCTGTGGAACAACGCTGGGAGCAGACGGCTTTACATGCCAGCAGGTGGAGACAGTTGTTTGTGGCAGTGAGGCAGAGATCTGTTCAGTGAGCGGTGGTGTGTCCAGGTGTGCTGCATGAATGATTAGTCATTCACGTAAGTCATGTGTGGACCGCACCACATGCTGTATGTGAGCAGCTAACATTTCTGAGCCCCGTTTGTTTGGGTGAAGTCCGTCTGTCTTAAAAAGAGACATTCTTTGCCAGAAAATATTAAAATTATCCACATAACACACACGGTGAGCCCTGCAGGCGGACTGGAGCCAGTCGTGGAGGCCAAGGAGTCTACTGAAGCGGCCAGCACCGCGACCAACTGTGGGAATGGGACCAGAGATAAAAACGGACTTTCCACACTGCTTAAAAAAGTTAAGAAGACGGTTAAAATCTAATTTTGTCAGCTCAGACTGCTGAAGAGCTGTGTCATTTGTTCCGACATGGACTATCACTCTTGTGATGGAGGACGGGAGCGACGGCATCAGGTCCTGGAGTTTTTTTTAAATGACAGCCGTGGTGGCACCGGGGAAGCAGCGAGTGGTAGCGTTAAAGAAACGGAGGTTTCTGGTTATGGAGTCACCAATTATTAGTGTGGTTGGGGAGAAAAGAGGACGAGGAGATGCCTGTTGTGGGGATCCAGAGCAGGACTGAGCAGAATCTGCTTCAACACTGCGTGCGGACTGAGGATGGAGTGTGTGAGCTGCCGAGTGTTGTGTTGGAGTAGCAGTAACAGACCTGAGAGAAGGGCTACCCGACGGTGCAGGGTGGAGACAGCCTCCGGAGCGTCTGAGCACAGCCTCCTTCAGGATCCTACATTGGGAAGCGGAGGTTTTTGACCGGGATGACGGCGCGGGAGATGTAGCCGGTGGAGGAGATGCAACAGTGTCGGCAGGCACTGTGCCCCGAAAGAGATCCGTATCAGGGAGACTCGAAGCCGCAGGTGCATCCGCTGGATGGACCGGAGTGTTGTTAGACAAGGCTGCATAGCGGTTGGAGAGGCCGATGTGCGGAGGAGAGGCAGCCCCATCTGAGCCTCTCTTGCAGCCACGGACCACCACTTCAGCCCAGGTTGACTGATGCTTCGGAGTCGAGCAGGATGAAAGCCTGGGAAGACTAGAGGGGTCCCAAAACACGGTGTCCTGGATGTTAGCGGTTGCGCTAAGAGAAACAATCTGTTTGGCTTGTACTGAAGCCACATCCATAAAGCCAGTCAGCAGGGAATCTTTCTCTTTGAGTTCCTCTGAAAGTCGTCGGATGTCTTCCATAAGGTCAGCAATCTTTTTGTTCGCTTTCTTAAGGAGTGTGCAGTCCTCATGGGGCAGAGTTATCTCGGCTAGCATAGTCACCGGAGCTTTGTTGTGGTCAGTAGCGTTGATCGCGTTTTTACGGTCATCTAGCTTAAAATCCATGTCGGATGGCTAAAATCCTTAACCCACGTAAAACTTAAGTTAAAAACTTAAGTTTAAATAAAAACGATATAAAAAATGTAACGAAAAAGAGTGGATTAAAACTGGATAAGAGTCCGGTTTAAGACGAAGCTTCCGACAGGTGGCTACAGACGCCAACGCATGCGCAGAGTGCAGATTACGTCAGCAATTACGTCAGATCTTGTGACAAGATGATGCAATTACACAAACATTATACATTATTATACAAACATTGACAAGGGAAACACGTTAATTCTCTCTGTCATTATGGACCATCGCCAAAACTGCCCGCCAGCAATAATATCTGGCTCGCTGCCAGATTATTTTTGATAGCGGCAAAAAATATAAATAAATAAATGCTTTGATGGCGGTACTGAAATAGATCTCAGTCATGACAGCAACAGCTACTCACATAATCTCTTCCTCCGCACTGTAATGCAGTATTAGAATTGAAATTAGCTTTTACTAAATTAAATTCTGTAGCCTGCTTGACACAGCTCTGAAAGAGCTGTCAGAAAACGTGATTCCGCTAAATGTCCTCTGCTTGTAGACACTGGGGAAATGAAAAAGCGTCCATAGGTTGATGGATGCAGATCAAACACAGACACAAAAACAGTGCAGGACATGCCGTGCTCTAACATTCGCTGCAGAATCCACTTGTTGAAGAGAGAAAAATTACCCCGAGGCGGGATTAAACCCTCAGTCCTTGGGTTGCGAGTCCTGCACTTTACCTCCGATGCAAAACTTATTTGCCAACCCCTGCTGTATATTATTACTACCTCTTCTTCTTCTTCTTCTTCTTCTAATGTACGTATTCAACATAGTGATGAGTGTCTGCTCTGCCTGAATTCTACCAGAAGTAGAAAAAGAAAGTTAATGAATCACGCTGTGTAGCGCTGTTTGACCGTTTTCAGCTACTGTAGAAACAAGACGAAGCAACATGGCGATTTCCATGGAAGGGGGGGGCACGGTTATGTAGAAATAAATGGCTCAATCTAAGGTAATAACAACATAATGGTTTATTATGTAAGGTCTTTACACAACACTGAAAACATATTATTATTATGGATCTTATTTTGCATTTCTGTCGATAGATCCTCAGAAATATTACACACCAAACATTGCAGCAGAATGTGTTTCAGCAGGTTATCTGCTCATATTCAGGTTGGCTAAGGCCTCAGTTTTTAGATGTTTATATTGCAAAATTCTACCAGCTACGTTACCACTCATCACAACTATCTGGACTTACAGCGCAAGATGCACTTGATTAATATCACAGCGTGCGGCAGTGTTGCATCAGCTTGGCAGAGTTGACTAGCACCATTTTGCAGAATAGGCAACTGCCCATGTCGCTAAGGCCACTGGCTGGCTCTGTATTTGTCAACTATAAAATTTAGCATTTTTGAAATTGCACATACATACATCCACCTACAGAGCTTTGTTGGAGGCTTTGACCACTGGCAGCAGCCTCAGAAGAGCCTCCTCTGAGTATTTCTTCAGGTCAAACACATCCAGATCTTTTTCTGATGACAGTAAGATGAAGACCAGAGCTGACCACTGAGCAGGAGAGAGTTTATCTGTGGAGAGACTTCCTGAACTCAGGGACCCACTGTCTCAGCTCCTCCATCATACTTGGTGTTCTTCAGTTTGGACTGAACCACCAGGAAGTGGATGTACATCTCAGTCAGGGTCTTGGGCAGCTCTCCTCCCTCTCTGGTCTTCAACACCTCCTCCAGAACTGTAGCAGTGATCCAGCAGAAGACTGGGATGTGGCACATGATGTGGAGGCTTCGTGATGTCTTGATGTGGGAGATGATTCTACTGGCCTGCTCCTCATCTCTGAATCTCTTCCTGAAGTACTCCTCCTTCTGTGGGGCAGTGAACCCTCTGACCTCTGTCACCATGTCAACGCACTCAGGAGGGATCTGATTGGCTGCTGCAGGTCGTGTGGTTATCCAGAGGCGAGCAGAGGGAAGCAGGTTCCCCCTGATGAGGTTTGTCAGCAGCACATCCACTGAGGTGGACTCTGTAACATCAGTCAGGACCTCATTGTTGTGGAAGTCCAGAGGAAGTCGACACTCATCCAGACAGTCAAAGATGAACACAACCTGGAACTCTTCAAAGCTGCAGATTCCTGCTTCTTTGGTTTCAGGAAAGAAGTGATGAACAAGTTCCACCAAGCTGTACTTTTTCTCTTTCAGCACATTCAGCTCTCTGAAAGTGAATGGAAATGTGAACTGTATGTCCTGGTTGGCTTTGTCTTCAGCCCAGTCCAGAGTGAACTTCTGTGTTAAGACTGTTTTCCCAATGCCAGCCACTCCCTTTGTCATCACTGTTCTGATTGGTTCATCTCTTCCAGGTGAGGCTTTAAAGATGTCTTCTTGTCTGATGGTTGTTTCTGGTCTGTCTGGTTTCCTGGATGCTGTTTCAATCTGTCTGACCTCATGTTCATCATTGACCTCTGCAGTCCCTCCCTCTGTGATGTAGAGCTCTGTGTAGATCTGGTTCAGAAGGGTTGGGTTTCCTGCTTTAGCAATCCCCTCAAACACACACTGGAACTTCTTCTTCAGGTTAGACTTGAGTTTACGTCGGCACACTGGAGCAGCAGTTCCTGAATGAAGAAAGAAGAAATGTGATTAATAAGTGGATGCTGCAGTAAATCTGATAAATGTAAACTTTAAGACATCAAGATGGTATTTATTTTCCTCCTCCATGAAATCTCTTCAGCTCATCAGCTGTGAACAGTTTCTGAGTTTCAGCCCAGAAGAATTCATAGATCTGATCCAAATGTGTGCATCATATTAACAGCAGAGTTTGAAATGGAAACTTCTCCCATGTTGCCTCCATTTCCTCTTTCCATCATGTTAAATCTGTTCAAATCCTCTTACTGCTCTGCAGACGCTCAGCCAGCTCCTCCTGCTTCATTCTCCTCAGGAAGTGCAGTGTGATCTTCAGAAATGCCTCTCTGCTGCTCCTCCTCTGCTCCTCCTCCTCACCGTCCAACACCTCCTCATCCTCCCTCTGACTCTCTAAGCATTCTGGGTAATCTGGACTCAGAACTCTCTGGAAATGTAAAGTTGAACTGGTAGAAGTCAACATCAGATCATCTGTGACAGACAGAAAGCCTGCTGGTCTGCAGAGTGCAGCATGGAGACTGGATCAGAATGCTGCTTCACTATTTACTTTGTGGACTGCCCTGTCTCCTATAATATTTTTAAAGGAAACATATTGCTTGCTGAGATTTCTACATAATGAGTAAATGCTGTTAAAGAACAAATTAAGCAAATCACAGAAATGTTGATACTGAGTGTATCAGTGAGATGTTCTGTAGAACAAGTTGGTGTTATTGAGGACTGTTTCCATATGGTGCTGGTTATTCTATAGTGGGAGCCCTGCGGTGGTAGTGTAGCCTAACTGACGTCACACAGTTAAAATTGGTGCGTATCAGTGGGCTGGTGGAGTGATGGACTACAGTTGTGCAGTGCAATAACTTTCATTACAAGTGCGTGAATGAAAAAGAGTATTTTTGTATCTTTGTGTCGATGCAGCTAAACATACATTCTGTTATGTTGTTACTGCAGAGGGAAGAAATAAACAGCATATCAACCCTCTCTCAGCTCTTTATTTCATATTTGGTCTTAAGTGATGTTCTGCTGTGACAAACAGAACTAGCACCCAGACTGAGCGTATTCCTGTTAGCTCCAACATATTCTAGTTTTCCTCTAAAATATCTGATCTCACAATAGGTTATCAGCTGGGACTGACTGCAGCTTTATGGATTATGGCTGCCTGTGAACATCATCCAGAAGTCAAATATAAAATAATTTATAGAAATAATTTCAATGACATTTTTGTGCTGGCTCCTGTAATTAGCAGTAGTAGCTGAGCTTGTACATTTACACACCATAAATATGGAGTCCAGGTCTGTTTGATGCTGCTGGGCAGACTGACCACTGGGAACCTCTGAGCTCTGCTCATCAACTCTGTGAAGAAATATGATGATTTGAACATATAATGACAAACAGTGTTACATGTGCTGTGTTATATCTGGTAGAAACAGATCCTCATACACCTATACCAGATCTTGGTATAAAAATGTATGATCTGGTCACTTTCCATGGAAACACCGCTGGGTGCAGGGTAGACTGGACAGGAGAAAATGCTGCTGTTTTACTCATCCAGCTGTGTCTCAGTGGACATCAGCGGACGAGGAGGCTGCTGAGGTCCTACTGGACTCTAACTGGACTTACAGTTACAGTAAGCAGCAGACAAAAGGGCATGCTCATACTTTTAATATTTTTACTTTCTCATGTGTTTGCCATTTGTTTTGCACTGTTCTTTGAACCTGGTTCATTTCTGTGCTGCTGATGTGACATGAGAATTTCCCTCTGGGAATAAATAAAGAGTCTATTATTATTTTTAATTAACAAAAAACAGTGCTGAACCAAGACCTACCTGAGAGCTCTTTTTAGGAGAGTCAACAAAACAACACAAACATTTAAGATTCTTACTTTTGTTCAGCATCATTATGTCCAGCTTTGAAGTGAACAGGGACATGACGGTCGCTGTTCACGGACACACAGCTGGGTCCAGGAGAATCTGGTCTCTGCCGATGGATCCTGAACAATGAAATAACAAATCAGATGTGTCCTCAAAGCAGATTTAATAGATATATTTATGTGTTGGTGTCTCTGGTAGTGAGTTTTCAGCTGAATCTGCAGTTTGTCAGCGTTACAGAGTTTTATAGCGACTTTCAGTTGTTGTTTATCTGTCCAGCTGCAACTTTACTGTTAGTAGCTCAAAACTAAACTTCATTCACCTCCATTGAGCAAGAGGAGGCTCCATAGACAATGTTCTTATACATTCTCAAACCTGCATCCAGCTGTTTGTACATTTTAACTGTGGTTTTGATATTTGGACTAAGATCTGCAAAATGTGAGACCAGTTTGAAAAAAGGTGAAGAGTTCAGAACATGAAGTGATCAAAACAAAGACACCAAACCTCATCTCAGGAGAGACACAAACATTTAACATGCTGACCTTTGATCAGCAGAGTGGTGTCCACCTTTGAAGTCAATGAGTCTGCCCATAGACCAGTCACTCTTGATGGACACACAGCTGGGTCCAGGTCCAGGTCCAGGTCCAGGTCCAGGTCCAGCAGAGTCTGGTCCCTGCTGCTGCTCTGGGCTTCAACACAACACACACAGAGCTTTGAGAGTGAATAATGATGGTGGAGTGATTTGAGTCCTGGACAGTTAGAGATCCTCATCTCACCTCTGAGCTTTGGTCTGGCTGTCATGTTCCCCACACAGAGTGCTTTTAGAGGGAGGGACTCCCTCCTCTCTGTCCTCACACTGATTCATAGCAGAGCCCACACCTTCACACAAACACAACAACATGCTGAGAGAGCTGCACTCATTCATTACAACAAGCTTTACATCTCAGGACACTTTAGTTCTCCTCAAGGTCTGTGTCTTTAAATCTTTATTTCTGTCTTTAAATGTTTAAATCATGATCAGAGAGACACAGGATGGCTGATTTTACTTTGGTCCTTCTCTATTCCTGTGAGGGCCCCTGATGGCTGAGGGGCCCTAATCAACCTCTAAGTTCCCCTCCACCCTGGGCTGGCTCTGGTCCATCTAGAAAGGATCCTGGAGCCTCTGGTACAGCTGAGACCTGGGGCCTCATGTATAAACGCTGCCTACGTATAAAAAGGTTACGTACGCTGGTTTTCACGCACACGTGGGATGTATAAAAATGAACGTGATGTGAGAATGTGAAGTCCCTCCACAAACTTTTGTCTGGCTGTCAGTAAACTGCTAAAGTGCCAAAACTCACCAAATGTTTCAAAATAGTGTTTCCACTGCAATTACTGTGCAGATGTCAATGGAGTAGTCTATCAAAATCCTAATTATGTCTTTTGACAAAGGTTTGATCATGTATGTAGTGGTTTAATATCAAAATAAAATTGAATGTGAGAAAAATAGATCATGATGACTTTCACATATTTCATTTCACTTCATTTCACATGTTACCACTTTATCATGTAAACATTCAAACCAGCAGTGTTATTTGTGCTCGCACTAGTCAGCCATAACTATTCCATACTGCACCTTTCAATTGGAAAAGAAATAAAATAAGCCAAGTGCCAACTGCAGGCTGCCTTTCCCCGGTATTAGCCGGTGTGTTTACCTGAGGTGTAGGCCTCTTTAATAATAATGTTCGTTGTGATTAAAACCTGCTTTCACATAGCGGAATAATGTGAAAAATTTAGATTTTTTTTTGACGGGGGGACGGGGTTTTACAATCACAATGCCATCGCCGATGGCTGACAGATGGCTTTTATACATGAGGCCCCTGGACTGTTCTAAAGGGTCTTCAGTGAAACCAAGTCCGTCTCAGTGTTGGAAGATGTCTGTATTTGAGCCCTGAACTCTTCATCCATGCACTTAACTTCAAAGTATTAACAGTTAAAACAGAAACCTGAGGCAAGTGGATCCAAGCTGTCAGACCAGTTCAGACACACCCTGCATGTTTCACTGATGATGTGAGCTCAGACTACAATCAGACTGCTGCTGATTCTACTTGAGAAACATGAACAATATTACAGGGAAATCTTTCTGAAATCATTGTTCTTTAACTCGGAGAGAAATTCTACAGCAGATTTCAAAGAGATATTTAGAAACAGCCAATCAGCATCAAGAAGCATTTCTACTGTCCAGTTAAACAGTGATCCAGCACAATGTGATCAAAGTGATCCTGATTATCAGACATTTACAGATTCCTCTGGTCGGATTCTCACCTGCTGAACTCACTTCAGGTCGACTTACAGACACTTTGCACCTTCATGTGTGGAGGAAACACTGGGAGAGAAGAAGCTGCTCATTTCTTCCTCGTCAGTCCTGGTGTCTGTGTGCATCTGATCTGAGGACGCCGTCACAGCCTCATAACTTCAGAGTCTAAAAAACATCAGAGGGACAAAACCGGTCTGGTTTGTGATCCCTTTGTTTTGTTATTTGATGAAGGCTACAAGAACAAAAGCTTTTATTTCTTAAATAAGTTTTAAATTTGGTCGTGAGATAGTGTCACATCTTTCCTTTAGAACATCTAAACCCAGTCAGTGTCAGAAACATCTCTGATCAGATGTGTAGTTTCATTCTCTGTCCACTAGATGCTGCTAACTAACCAGCTGATGAGCTAAAGATTAGCTCAGTAAATAAATCTGTGATGGAGGATCAAGTCTCAGTGATCAGACCCACCATGAGGTTTATAGGGATTTATAAATGAACTATTTTAGAAAAACTGTTATTGATTAATTTCATTCTGCTGCAGTGATTTACAACCTACATTTCAAGATGACTGGAGATAAGAACTGTAGGGAAACAGAGGGGAACCTCTGCAGCTGGATGTAAAACATTAAATAACATTTCCTGAGTAAGTCAATAAGTAACATTTCATTCATATAGCACAGTTTAAAAACCTAGGTTACCACATGCTTTACAGAAGGATATCAAGTTAAAAGCAACATTACAACAGTAGACAGCACAATAAAAACAAAAACAGTTCAAGGCATCACAAATCAAGTGTAGATGAAAACTCTCGTTTTTCAAAAGAGCTGAATCTTCAAAATGCTCATTAAGAGCAGCAGGTGGTTTACATGTTGATGATGACCACACAGATTATATTCAATTCAATTTTATTTATATAGCGCCATAACAACAGTTATCTCACAGCGCTTTTCATAAAAGAGCAGGTCCAGACCGTACTCTGTGATGAGAAAGAGAGAGAGAGGGAGAGAGAGAGAGGGGAGGGAGGCAGCCTACACAATATCCACACAGAGGTACAGACAGTAAAGGTGATGTTGCTATAGACTAAATGAAAAATGGTACAGATATTTATAGTAGTGTTAATGGTAACCATCGTAATGTTAATGATTAAAATAACAATAATAATAATAGGACTAGTAACAATAGTTGTTGTAGCAGAGGGTGTCGAGCAGGAACACGAGGGCAGCAGGTGACCCGCAACCACAGATCCAGACTCCACAGCTCCAGAGCCAGAAACACCTGCAGGAAGTGATAGGAGGAGAGAGGAGAGGGACGAGAAAGCACAAGACTACCAGAAAGGGGAGAAGTTGTGTTAGTAACATGCAATAATGGGATGAGGTTGCATACAGAGGGAGAGAAAGTAGAGGAGAGAGGAGCTCAGTGCATCATAGGAAATCCCCCGGCAGTCTAGGCCTATAGCAGCATAACTAAGGGATGGTTCAGGACTACCTGAGCCAGCCCTAACTATAAGCTTTATCAAAGAGGAAAGTCTTAAGCCTACTCTTAAATGTGGAGATGGTGTCTGCCTCCTGAACCCAAACTGGAACCTGGTTCCACAGGAGAGGAGCTTGATAGCTGAACGCTCTGGCTCCTAGTCTACTTTTGGAGACTCTAGGAACCACAAGTAACCCTGCATTCTGGGAGCGCAGTGCTCTGGTGGGGTAGTAAGGTACTATGAGCTCTTTAAGATAAGATGGTGCCTGACCATTAAGAGCTTTGTAGGTAAGAAGAATGATTTTAAATTCTATTCTGGATTTTACTGGAAGCCAATGCAGAGAAGCTAAAACAGGAGAAATGTGATCTCTTTTCCTGGTTCCTGTCAGAACACGTGCTGCAGCATTCTGGATCAGCTGAAGAGTCTTAATGGACTTTTTCGAGCAGCCTGATAATAACGAATTGCAGTAATCCAGCCTAGAAGTAACAAATGCATGGACTAGTTTTTCTGCATCATTTTTAGACAGGATGTTCCTGATTTTCGAAATATTACGTAGGTAAAAAAGGCGGTCCTTGAAATTTGCTTAATGTGAGACTTAAACGACATGTCCTGATCAAAGATAACTCCAAGATTCCTCACAGTGGTGCTGGAGGCCAAGGCGATGCCATCCAGGGAAACTATATCTTTAGATAATGCGTCACGGAGGTGCTTAGGCCCCAGAACAATAACTTCAGTTTTATCTGAGTTTAACATTAGAAAATTACAGGTCATCCAGATTTTATCATCCTGAAGGCACATCTGAAGTTTAGCTAACTGATGAGTTTCATCTGGCTTGATCGATAGTTATAACTGAGTATCATCTGCATAACAATGAAAGCTTATGGAATATTTCCTGATAATATTGCCTAAAGGAAGCATATATAAAGTGAAGAGGATTGGTCCGAGGACAGATCCTTGAGGAACTCCATGACTAACTTTGGCATGCATGGAGGACTCATCGTTAACATGTACAAACTGAAATCGATCTGATAAATAGGACTTAAACCAGCTTAGAGCGGTTCCTTTAATGCCAATGAAATGTTCCAGTCTCTGCAATAGGATCTGATGGTCAATGGTATCAAATGCAGCACTAAGATCTAATAAAACCAGTACAGAGACAAGTCCTTTGCCTGATGCAATAAGGAGGTCGTTAGTAATTTTCACCAGTGCTGTCTCTGTGCTATGATGAGCTCTAAATCCTGACTGAAAATCCTCAAATAAACTATTGCTCTGTAGAAAGTCACACAGCTGTTTAGCAACTGCTTTCTCCAGAACCTTAGAGAGAAATGGAAGGTTAGATATAGGTCTATAGTTGGCTAAAACATCCGGATCAAGTTTGGGCTTTTTCAGAAGAGGTTTAATTACAGCTACTTTAAAGTACTGTGGTACATAGCCTGTTGATAAAGATAGATTGATCATATCTAGTATAGAGGTGCTGACTAAGGGTAAAACATCTTTAAGCAACCTAGTCGGGATGGGGTCTAAGAGGCACTTTGATGGTTTAGATGAAGAAATTATTGTTAGTTGGTAAAGATTGAGGGAAGCAAAACTGTCTAAACATGTATCTGGTTCTACAGCTGTTTCTAAGGTTCCTGAGTTTAGAGATAAGTTGGTGTCAATTGAGGGCAGGTCTTGGTGAATTTTGTCTCTAATAGCTAGAATTTTATCATTAAAGAAGCTCATGAAGTCGTAACTACTGAGAGCTATGGGAATACTTGGCTCAATAGAGCTGTGACTCTCTGTCAGCCTGGTTCCTATTTTCCTCTATTAATGACGAGTAGTAGGCTGCTCTGGCATTACGGAGGGCCTTCCTATAAGTTTTAAGACTATCTTGCCAAATTAAACGAGAATTTTCCACTTTGGTGGAACGCCAATTCCTCTCAAGTTTACGCAATATTTGCTTTAATTTGCGAGTTTCAGTATTATACCATGGAGCTAACCATCTTTGTTTTAGTATTTTCTTTTTTAGAGGGGCTACAGAGTCGAGTGTCATTCGCAGCGAGCCTGCAGCACTATCAACAAGATGATCGATTTGGGAGGGACTGAAATTAGCATAGGAGTCCTCCGTTACTTTGTGACTAGATAATGAATTTAGAGCTGATGGAATCGCATCCTTCAATTTAGCTACAGCACTATCAGACAGACATCTTGTATTGAAATTTTTGCCCAATGGCGTGTAGTTCAGCAATACAAACTCAAAAGTTATCAAACAGTGGTCGGATAAAGAGGGATTCTGTGGGAACACTATTAAATGTTCAATTTCAATACCATACACCAAAACAAGGTCGAGGGTGTGGTTAAAACAGTGAGTCGGTTCATGAACACTCTGAGAGAAGCCAATGGAATCTAACAGAGAGATAAACGCAGTACTAAAGCTGTCATTCTCAACGTCCACATGAATATTAAAATCTCCTACAATAATAACTTTGTCCATTTTAAGGACTAAAGTTGACAAAAACTCTGCAAATTCAGGTAACAATTCAGAGTACGGACCAGGTGCTCGGTACACTATAACGAAAAGAATTGGTTGCAGTGATTTCCAACTAGGGTGTGAAAGACTAAGAACAAGACTTTCAAATGAGTTATAGTTTAGTTTAGGTTTAGAGCTGATTAGTAGGCTAGAGTCGAAGATAGCTGCAACTCCACCTCCTCGGCCTGTGCCTCGAGGAATGTGAGTATTAATATGACTGGGAGGGGTGGATTCATTTAGGCTAACATATTCTCCATCACCCAGCCAGGTTTCAGTAAGACAAATAAATCAATATCATAATCTGATATTAGTTCATTTACTAGTACACCTTTAGAAGAGAGAGATCTGATGTTTAAGAGTCCACATTTAATTTTCCTATTCGTTTGCACTATTGCTCTTGTGGTTTTAATTTTTATGAGGTTTTTATGCACAGCTCCTCTTCTGTTTACCTTTGATTTAAATAATTTCGATGGTCGGGGGACAGACACCGTCATTATAGGGTTTTCACTAAGTAACTCCTGAAAAAGGGCAGAGAAGTGTGTTAAACTGCGACTCTGCCTCCTGGTCTCAACTCTGGGTTGTCAGTGGGATGGATGCCGTCTCTCCGAATCAGACCAGGTCTTCCCCAGAAAGTCTGCCAATGATCAACAAAGCCCACATCGTTTGCTGGACACCACCTCGACAACCAGCGGCGGAATGACGACATGCGGCTATACATGTCATCACTGGTCAGATTTGGCAGGGGTCCAGAGAAAACTACGGTGTCCGACATTGTTTTTGCATATGTACACACCGACTCAACATTAATCTTAGTGACCTCCGATTGGCGTAACCGGGAGTCATTACCGCCGACGTGAATAACAATCTTACTGTATTTACGTTTATCCTTAGCCAGCAGTTTCAAATAAGACTCAATGTCGCCCGCTCTGGCCCCAGGGATGCACTTAACTATGGCCGCTGGCTTCGCCAACTTCACGTTTCTCAAAATGGAGCTGCCAATGATCAGAGTTGGTTTCTCAAAATCTGTTAGAGACGTGAACAGGTTGATGGTGCCCCGTGGGCTTTGAATGCTTACGACTATTCCTCCTTCGGACAGTCACCCAGCCCCCCCTTCCTGGCTGCACAGGAGATGCCGGGGGACGGCTACCAGAGGCTAACTCAGACCGGCCCGCACCGACTACCGGGGACTGGCTAGCTACAGTAGCTAAAGACTGATCTACCAAGGTGCGGAGCCGGACTTCTAAATCACTGAGCCTCGCCTCCATGTCTATAAATAAACTACACTTATTACACGTACCATTACCGCTAAAGGAGGCAGAGGAGTAACTGAACATCTGACACACCGAGCAGGAGAAAGTAGGAGAGAGAGAGGTGGAAGGAGAAGCCATCGCTAGCTGCTAAGCTAAAGTCACTAACGGCTAAGCTAAAGTACTGTAGCGTCAGCTACCAAAACTTTAGAACAACTGTGAGATTGAACAGCAGTCACTAAAAGATGGAAAGAACTGTGAGTGCTTAGGCAAAATTACTGTAAGAATAAGTGTTTAGCGAACAGTTGGCTGCTGTAATCTAACAAATTTAACTGTTTAGCGAGATCAGCACATCACGGTACCAAAACACAAGCACCGGAAACGGAAATGAGTCGACACGCTTACCGCAGTACGTCAGCGTCATATAGATGCTATTGGTTAAGAGCAGCAGGTGGTTTAGATGTTTATGATGATGTAACAACCTATTCACATATAGGTAATAAAACTGTGCTGAATACATTCAAATTCCTTTTCCACAGCGCCCCTTTAAAAGGTGTGTGAGTGAATTAACTGGTTTCAGCTCAAAGATGTGTAGCATTATTAAAATATACTGAAATGGTCTTTAAGTGTTAAGTGTAAGAGTTCAGGGGCTGCTCTTTGTGTAGTAACGCTTTGTGTGGTGTGTTCAGTGTCTGCACTGTCACTTTGCCTGTCTGATGTTCAAACACCTGGTGAACAAACTGTCGTCAGAGACCATCAGCAGCATCATCAGGAACGCCGCGGAGATCGAGCAGGTGGGTCAGACGGGCCGGCGTGGAGCACCTGAACCGGGTCTGGTTTCTGCTGGTTTGTGGTGTGTTATATGTCATTTTGAAACTATGTTTAAAAGCAGGTCAAATAATTCCTTTGTTTTTCCCTAAAGAAAGTGTTTATTTTAAATAAATTGTTGGTTACATGATCAAAAAATGAATATTTGCGACAAAAACTGTACTTTATATGCTAGCAAGTTGTATTTTTCTAAAGAACGCAACACCTTTTTTTTTGTTTTAAAGGAGACCGAAATCATGTAATTTACTAAACAATTGGATAAATGACTGGCCTAAACATAATAGAAAAAATTGTGGTGTATCTTATTTTAAAAAACTAAACAATTTAGTAACAGGAATGAGCCCTGGCTAACAGTATGCAGAAATATTCAAATACACTTTTATACCAAATGCAAAGAAAAGCACGGTACCAATGGATGCATTAGGTCATCTAGTTTCATATGATATTAGTATCTTCACTCTGGATTTAGAATAGACCCCAGGAAAAATTTCTGAAAGATCCCCTCTGGACACTGTCCCAAGGAGGTGAAGAGAGTGTATTTGAGTAACAGGACTGAAAGAAACAGGACTGAGTTTTTAGCATAGAATTAGCAAATACATGAAATATAGTGACATTGTTTTTTTTAATAAAATAATACACAGTATATTTATTCCCGTTTGCAACAAATTCGCTATCAAACAAATATATTTACTAGGAAAAAAATCTAAATAGGCTATCAGGTCAGGTGGCGGCTCTATTATAACATGGATGGTGAAGCAGGACCCATGACAATAACTTATTTGGTGGATGTGTTCCAGTGGGAATCAAAGACAAGGGTCTAATCCACTGCACCATCGCAACCTCTCTGTAATAATTATTATTTTGTATTCATTTTTCTTCAACAGCTACTTGTGCAACACGAAATAATATAATAATAATAAAAGTCTATAACTAAATAATATAACTGCTTCAAATTAGTATGTACATAACATACGAGCGAATATACATACATCATTTTTCAGGAGAACGTAATTGAGAAAGCAATTTGAGTAAATATAAATGGAGACAGCGTTGAACCTTTCATGGCAGTAGCAGTCCGTAATGTCCTATGTAAAGCTAGCCTCCATTGGAGGAGACAGTGGGAGGTAAAGAGGTCACTTTTACATTTCACATTATTGCCTCTTAAATTGGGACTGACAGAATATACTGAGTGGCCAGAAAAAAACCCAGATGAACTCCTCACTGCCACCTCTACTGTTCAGAAGAGTGTAAAACTGATACTACAACAACAAAATGGCAGAAAATGATTAAGTTACCTTTTGATGATAAAAAATAATCTGCATGAAGTCGTCGACCGAAGGAGAAATTAATCAGCAGCTTCAACCAGGAAACCAACCAGAGAAAGAACAAATGTGACTCACAGCAGGTTTTCAAAGGTCTGTAAATTCACATGCAGTCTCTCTGGATTCATCTTCAAACTGAAGTGTTTTTTAATGTGAACACAGAGCAGCTCTGAACTTTGGACTGAGAAACTGGAGTCAAACATTAACAGTATAAATGCTTATCTCAAGATCATAAAGCTCTGGTGGTTCTACTTTACCAACTTCATTTTTCCTATTAACAACTTTGACGGGTAGAACTCAAACTATTTCTTATCATCTGCACTTTATGCTGAATAAATTACCTGACTGCAGAGAATCCAAAGCAGTTATTTAAAGAATATGATTTACCTTCTTCAGTCAACAAGTAAACAGAACAAACTAGCATACTTTAATTTGAATCCTGAACAGTGTGTTTCTGTTTGACGACGTGATCACACTGAGTGTATTTACATAATCCTGTAGTAAGAAACTTAATCACAGCCCTCATAAAAGATGCAGGTTGGGCTGTTAACCCTTCCTGTGAGTTCTAATGAAATGAGGAAACTCGTGTTTAAATGTTCCAAGATTTTATTTTGTAATCTCAGATTTGTGAATGTGGATCCTGATTTGAAAAACTGCATGAAGGAGCTAATTTATCACTCCACTTTCAATGTTCTTACACATTCTCAAACCTGCATCCAGCTGTTTGTGGATTTGAACTGTGGTTTTGATATTTGGACTAAGATCTGCAAAATGTGAGACCAGTTTGAAAAAAGTGAAGAGTTCAGAACATGAAGTGATCAAAACAAAGACACCAAACCTCATCTCAGGAGAGACACAAACATTTAACATGCTGACCTTTGATCAGCAGAGTGGTGTCCACCTTTGAAGTCAACAGGTTTGTCCATAGACCAGTCACTCTCAATAGATACACAGCTGGGTCCAGGTCCAGGTCCAAGTCCAGGTCCAGCAGAGTCTGGTCCCTGCTGCTGCTCTGGGCTTCAACACAACACACACAGAGCTTTGAGAGTGAATAATGATGGTGGAGTGATTTGAGTCCTGGACAGTTAGAGATCCTCATCTCACCTCTGAGCTTTGGTCTGGCTGTCATGTTCCCCACACAGAGTGCTTTTAGAGGGAGGGACTCCCTCCTCTCTGTCCTCACACTGATTCATAGCAGAGCCCACACCTTCACACAAACACAACAACATGCTGAGAGAGCTGCACTCATTCATTACAACAAGCTTTACATCTCAGGACACTTTAGTTCTCCTTCCTCTCAGTAACATGACACAAATATTCAGGGTTGACAGAAACCTTGTTGGAGCCCTAAACAGGATCTGATGACCCCAAAATGTGTTACACAGCCCCCAGATTCACCCAGAGGTTCAGTATGTTGACCACAAAATATATCAGATGGACTGATTTGTTATAGTACATATTGTCACTTCTATTAGTGCTATTACTACAAATACTGCTTCTGTGATACAAGTACAATATCTACTGCTGGGACTGAAAACTGCTGAGAGGTCAGAGGTCAGGGTCCGGCTGTAGTTTAGCTGCTGTGTTTGCTTCTGTGAGGACAGGATTTGTGCGGACTCTGTTAAAAGAGTATTTGTGTCGGCCTACCTGAGCAGCAGAATAAATCAAGACTAAAACATCAAGTTTATAATGACTAAAACGTTTTCCCCTTGTTATGTGTAATTCACATCACAGCCTCTAGGGGAAAGCAGTCGAACTTAAAGGTCCCACATTAAGCTCATTTTCAGGTTCATACTTTTATTTTGGGTTTCTACCAGAAAATGTTTACATGTTTTAATGTTCAAAACCACATTGCTTTTCTCACGCTGTCCGTTGCTTCAACTTAATACTACATTTTTTTTCCAGTGTATCCGCTCATTCAGCATTTTCCCAAACCAAGTCCCCACAAACTGCTGCCACCTTTATTAATCCATCCATCGTCAACCGCTTATCCTGCGTACAGGGTCACGGGGGCTGGAGCCAATCCCAGCTGACCCTTTATGTTTATAATTATACAATAATAATATGTAATTCAAAGTCCAGGGACAAGCTGCTTTTCAGAGCTTTGTCTTCACTGCTATAAAGAAGAAAAAAATGACAAAAAGTATAAACAAATGAATGACAAAATAAAGAAATAGCCTTTTTTTTACCAAAATGTATTTTATATTTGTTTATTTATATAATTTATTATTTATTTCTGCATTCATACTTATGTTATTATGCTCTTCATAATTATAAGGGATAAAAGCCTTGTAGGCTAGTACTTGTAGGTTTTTAAGATGTGACAGTAAGCCCACTCACCGCTTTGAAATGTTTGAGTATTTTATATTTCATACAGCCTGTCGCAGCCGTTAAAATAAATGGGTTTCATTTTTTACGTGAGGCTGAATATTATGCAATATAGCAATATTGAAATTCAGTTTAATATGAGTGTGTTTCTTTTACGTTAGAAGCCATCTTGTATCACACAGACTGGTCATGTAGCGCCTCACCTTTAGCGATGTGGAGGTAATGTGGGGGAGTTTTCAGAAGCCTAAATGTTGAGATTCAGTCTTTCAACCACTGTTAGAGCACATTTTATTACTTTTCATGGCATGAATGGATTTTTCATTTTGTTGCTTTATGAAATTAATTTAGAACAATGTTTGGACCATTCCTGTGTGTTAAATAAATGATTCTGATGTCTGAAGTGACGAGACGTTCTTAAAAGTGAGTTGACCACTTATTCAATCAGTGCCTGAGGCTTTTAATATGGAAACGATTGGTCATCTGCTGCTAACCCCGCCTTTTATGTGAAGGTGCTCATTGGGAGCTGGATTGGGAAACCCTGGATTGAGTTACAGAGTCTCAGAGGGATAACACCTTCAGCCTGAAGGCCTCTGTAAAGATGCGGACTTCTGAGGACCAGGTGGACTGACCTGGTCTCACACAGACTCCACGCTCTGTTACAAACATGAGCAGATAGACTCTACTGGGAGAAATAATGGGAGATCGTCTCTGCTGTATCAGAGCGCTGTAGAAGATTATTTTTGTAAATAAACTTGTTTTTATCTGCATTTTGTAATAAAATGTAAACTCCAGATTTATATGTTGGTTCTTTTCATATCAGCAGTGTTTGTACATATTTAACACAGTAAACTGTAAGTTAAACAGAAACCTGTTGTCTGTTTTTAAAAGTTCAATGTGTAAGTTTTAGTGACATCTAGTGGTGAGGATTGTGACTTGCACCCCCCCTCCCCTATCCAAGCGAGTAGTACAGCTACTGAAGGAATCATGGACTGATTTATTGCACGTTTGGAGTTATTTCTATAAGTCACGTGGATGTGGGTGGTGATTTCTGTATAGTTAATTTACACACCTGTTCAACGCCAGTGGCAGAAAGAGGGTGAGTGACGCTGTATTTTTTGTTGACCGCGGTATTCTTTATAGTTTTTGATCATTGTGATTATATTGAATATACGTTTTTCACATTATATTAAGTTGCATATTTTCGTCAATAAAAAGCAATAGATTATATTTTTTGAGATCCGCAAGTTATTTGTGCAGCGAGTCAGACAATCAGCACCACAAGGCCCTACCTCAGCCTCTCAGCGACTACTTTGTTTTTGCTTTAGTCACTACAGATACGGTGCCTGAGACAGGACAAATATGCCATCTATGAGATAGGAGAGAGTTGCCAGTCAAGAAATCAGGTTTCTTTAGATAGATATATAAATAGATATAAAATAATATTGACTTAATTATTCAGTTAAACCATATGTTTTGAATATTATTACTTGTTCATTAATAAACAGCCACATGAAGAAATGAAGTGCTGCATGATGTCTCATACTCCTGTAATACATTATTTTACATCTTGGGAGGGTTGGCTCATCTGGACTAACATACATGTTAATGAAGAACATCTCAAACTCTAAACACTATCACATCTAGTGCATCCAGTATGACCACTGACAGATAACAGGACAATGTGAGCCTCACTGTTTCTGCACCACAGTCCATTATAAACCATATTGTCAGGTGAGGATCAAGGCTCCTCTCACTTTGCTTAATTAGATAAACAATCTGCAAATATTACCAAAATGTCTTTTTAATTTTTTAAAATACAACAGAAACACAAAGTAGTACTGACAGCCATAATTTCAGCTTGTGGTAAAACGGTGCAACATTTTTAATGGGCATTTAGCATGTGGAAGCATAAATTACACATTTGTGTGCACAGTGGGGAAAACAAAATTTTTAATGCACATTCTCAAAGTATTTATTCTTGGTCACTTGATAGACGTGGTCTTGTTATATATCTCCATTAGCAGTAAAAAGAAATACATGTTTTCCACCAGGGCAGGAAATTGTGAAGTTTAGCTGCTGATCTGAGCTTTGATGCTGGAAGCTGCTGTTTTATTGCCAATTAGTGATCAGCTGATTGTCTCATGACAAACAACTACATATTTTACACCACAAGCCAAAGCACAGCGCTGGAGAATAAAGCAATCCAACTAACCTTACATGATTTTTCTATCAGGGCAGTAAAAGTTTAACTCTGTGTTGACATTTTTACATCCAGTAAAGTTCGGTAGAACTACTTGCAACAAATGTATCATAGCAACCAAAGCAGTCAGAAAAACGCTGCGCCTCAAAAAACGCCTGCTAGCGTCCCTGCTGGGAAAATCCACAACATCCGTGATTTCTGCCCTCAGCTGTTTGTATCTGTCCCGACTCCGTCTGGCTTCACGAGGCTGAAGTTAGCTTCAGTTTCGGCAGTTAAGGGAAACTTAAGTGAAAGTTAACTTACGTTGCTGAGCGACCGATTCTCCGTTTTTTGCACCTCGTACTGCTGTGAAAGCTGTTATGCATTTTAGCAAAGCGTTAAGGCTGTCTGAAACACTTGTTTAGATTTGAAAAATAAGGGCAATTTCACTGCTTTTTCTGTCCACATGCAGACCACATTAGACCAGGTCCAGATCCAAAACCACTATACTTAGAGCTCTCAAATCTGGACTAGATTGATACAGAGAGGCTAAAGTGTCAATCAAACATAGTTTCAGATTTGTGAAACGTTTATTCAATTTGTGAAAATACTTTAAAGGACGATGTCATTGTTTTTTTCGCATGTAGACCACATTAGACCAGGTCCAGATCTAAAATCACTATGCGTAGAGGTCTCAAATTTTGAAATTTAAATTTTTACTCCTGTGGCTGATTCAAATAAACAGCCAGCTTCCACATCAAGTGAAGGACCTGTTGGGCAACTCTGTAGATGGAAACGTTGTGATAAAGATCTGCATTTCAGTTTTTCATAATATAAATATATAATATAAATATAAAAAAAAATATAAAACAGCTTTCAAGACAAATAAATGCAAATGTGTTCTTTTGCTTATTGCTCAGATTCTCAGTTCTTGCCACTATGAGGATGAAATGTGCCACAGTGTAACAGATTATTAGGATTTGGGATGTTGCTGATATGTAGATGCACAGATATTAACTTACATTTGGGCTGTAAATGCCAATTTAGTCCATTTAAAGTCTTTTGGGTCATTCATGGAAGCAGAGCAGGGGGAGGTTTTAGTAAGAAGCTTTTCAGAATAAAAGTGCAACAACTTCGTTTTGAGTCATTTTGTGAGAATTTTCACGAGTGTCAAAGATGTTGGTCCCCCAATATCAGATATATGAACTTAATCTGGACCTCTAATGCTTAATGAATTAAATGTCCTGGGTAAAGAAGTTAAAATGCAAACCGTTTTAATATTAAAATGTGAAAATAAAGCACCAAAAGTAGATTTCAGTAAACAATCTTGGATGGAGGGCAAAATGTTTGTTTCAGTGTCCTGATTCACTATCTCTGATGTTTCAATGTCCTCTAGTGGGGAAGCTTCAGTGTGGCACATTTAGAAGAAGAAGAAGAAGAAGAAGATATACTTTATTTAATCCCCAGAGGGGAAACTCAATGTTTTTTTTTATTTTCTTTTGTTTTTTTAGGCTTTTTATTTAGGCTTCATTGCTGTGTGCTTCTTCCTGTGTCTGTTTTAAAGGATCAGTTCACCAATTTCACGAAAAGACTTTTATATATTTTATATTTTTTAGATATTTTCTCTTACCTCCAGGGGTCTCTGGCCATGCAGATAGTTTTTTGTTGTTACTGTGAGGTTTGGATGTTTTCTCAAATGTTAGGTGACTCATTTCCTGTGTGTTTAAACTAATTGAAATGGAGGACATCTCTGCACACAGTTTAGCCAACTGAACCACCTAAATAAGCCAAAGTCATTAAAACTCCTTTTTCATAATCAAATTCATTATATCACCATTGTGTGTCCATACCAGATACAATTTCAAATCAAACAGATTCAAATTTGTTTTGAGGTTTCAGATGCTCCTGTGCTAATGTAACAAAAGCAATAATAGGCTAATTTACTGAATATCACTGTTTCTCAATATAAAATATAAACTGTGCTCAGCATGAGACCTTTTGCCTCCCATACTACTGCAGGCCATCTCTTTGAACTGAAACTGGTATTAAGGTCATTTTCACTGCATTAAGATGACTAGAAGTGTCAAGTGATGCATCAAACCTTCTTGTCTTTGTGCTTAAACACATGTTTTCTCTTTTTGAATGGTTTTCTCTTGTGTCAGTGGGAAGCAGCAAACTGGTTTAGTACCAACAGGCCATAGCACTATTTTCTTATTCTGTCTTATTAAGTTTATACTTCACACAACTTTATTGTGACGTGAGTGTTAACTGCTATTAAGCTTATGAATATTAATGATCTAAAGAGGAAGGAAATCTAGTGGTAACAGCCTGATATCCATCTACTGCTTACTGACCACAGAGGAAAGGCTTCTTTAAAGACAGCGTCCTTCTTCATCGTAAGTAGAGTTGTTTATTGATGTGACTGATACTGAACATCTCCTGTGTACATTATTTGATCTGCTGACATGTTTTATTGTCTGTGAAGCCGCACAGAGATGAGAGGAGCAGCTATGAGTTTACCTGCAGCAGCGAGAGGATTTGTCGCCTTCCTTCTCTCTGTGTCAGGTAATGTTTATCTAAACTCACATTCATCACATTAAAAGAGGGGAATCTGGGAAAACGTAGGTCTTGTAAAAGTAGGCTGAAGGTCACATGTGGAAATAAGTGGATCAGAGTTGTGTGAAAGTCAAACTTCCTAGAAACGCTACAAATATTGGTTTTATATAACTGTGGAAACTCCCCTGACTTTAATTATCTTTATATAGTTGTCGTTTGTGTACATTTTAATGGATATCAGGACGCTAGTTTTTTTGCTCTGTCCTTTGTATAAAGTATCTGTTTGCTGAGCACTTTCACATGCTGTAAACTGAGTATATTGTGTTTTCTCCTCACTCTTTAAAAACCTATAGTCCTGTTTTGTCCGATAGCCGACCCTGGTAGTAGAAGCACCAGCTCATGTGGTGCACAGTTAGTTTCTGCAGCTACTTTAGCAACAGTACAGGTTTTTGAAAGAAATGAGTGTCACAGTCATCACATACAGACTTCTCTCATATCACCATATATCTGCATCAAACCCTGCGAGTTCTTTTTGTGCTATCTGACATCAGTGTGATGTTTCATGCTCTGTGTTGAAAACTGTTTATATCATAGCTGCTATAAGCCACACAGTGTTCTGCATTTCCTTTTGTTTTCACACTTAAGCAGCAACCCCAGACTGAACAGAGAGGACTGAGCAAGAAAAGCCCAGACTCTCTAATGACTTCTTATTCTATCCTCTTATTCTGGCCAGTAAACTTCAGTAAATGTCACAGGTTCACTTTCCTGCACCTTCAGACGCACCTGCGTTCAGAATGGTTTTTTTTAGAAAGTGCCTAAAAAGGAAGTTAACATGTTGTAAAGAATAATACAGAACAGCTCTGATTATTTTATGTACTACTGCTGTTCTCCCACATGCCATAAAATCGTCTTTTTCATTCATTATTTATTTTGGAGGACATTTCGTTGAGATCTTCAAATCCAAAACACCTGGAAGGAACACAAATGTCCCAACAATGGTAAAATAAACACATGATAAAATTCTATTTTCCAGTTCCAGTTCTAGGTGCAGTCTAACAAATTAATGGAAGAAACTTCTTAAATACGTGAAGATTACGACTCTCCTTCAGCGTGTCTTTACTCTACTTCTTCAGTAATTAAGTGTCCATGTAGTATCCATGGTAACAGCACACCGTGTAGTTTCTAATACAAGAGGAAATCAAGCCGCTCACATTGTGTTTGTTAGAACTTAGAAAGCAAAAGAATGATAGAGAACAACTGGATTTTACATCACACTGAACTTCTGCTCTGTCTCAGAAAAGTGTGCATGATATTGTTTTAATACATTTCCTGTTTTGAGGACTTTTGTAAGATGCACTTTTCAGGCAACACCCAAAGTAACAAATATTCCTGTGTCCCAGGGATGATAAAATATGATATTCAGTGAGTTCTAGTTAGATGCATGATCATGAACTGTTTATGTGAATTACTACAGATAATCAGTCAGATAATTAAGCTTGTCCAGGTTTCCTTTCCCCAAATCATATCAGTAGTTTGATCTACTTTGTCTTAATAAATGATTCATTTTGGTTGTTGTTCTGATGTGCTCTGTGTTACAGGGGTACAGAGTCTGAATGGCTGGGGAGTGACTTACACTTCTACTGAGATCTGTGCCTTCAAAGGATCAACTGTGGACATAAGCTGCACCTACACATATCCATCCTATATTAATTACGTTTATACTACTATTAAGAAAAGATTCTGGTTTAAAGGTGGTAAATTTGTATATCTGAGAACAAACTCAGGTCATGTGGCGCATATATTTGTTAAGAACCGCTGCACTCTGAGAATCACAGACCTGAGAGAGAGCGACTCAGCTGAGTACAAGTTCAGGTTCATAACAAACCAACCAGGTGGGACATATACTGGTTCACCTGGAGTCACTCTGTCTGTCACAGGTAACATTTCATCTGAATATTTCCAAGTGTTAATCATCATTAACTGCGTCTGTGTGTTGACAGTTGAGTCTAAATGAAGACTTCTGTTTCTTATTCACATAATCAGATCTCCAGGTGCAGGTGAGCAGATTACAGGTCAACACGTCTGATATCTGGGCAGAGCTGAAGTGTCACAGCAGTTGTCGTCTACCTGGTCATCCTTACTACACCTGGTACAAGAATGGACAAACATCTAATTCTTATTCAGACTTCTTTGATCCTGCAGACAGCGTTTCCTGTGCTGTACAAGGAAATGAGAAGTCTCGCTCTCCTTCAGTGTGTGAGTTTACATCCAGTCTTCCACTGACATGACACCATCTGGTGGAGCCTTTAACCTGTTGTACTGCACATTAACTGACTTTGGCAATCGTCATAGATGTTCCCTGATTATGAACCCATGTAGTTTCTGTTGGAGGAAATCAAGCTGCACCGCCACTTTGTGTTTGCATGGATTATTGTCTAATTAAAATATGCTGCACTGTTAAAGCTCAAGCTCATGTTGAAATGTTATATGTGATCATGTTTTCTCCTCCAGATGCTCCAAAGCTTCCCTCAGTGTCACTGAGTCCCTCTGCTGAGATAGTGGAGAACAGTTCAGTGACTCTGACCTGCAGCAGTGATGCTAACCCAGCAGCTAATTATACCTGGTACAAGGAGAACATAAACTTCCATCCTCTCAGTAAAGAACCACAGCTTGTCTTCAGCTCCATCCAGTCCTCTGACTCTGGAGAGTATTACTGTGCTTTTAATAATACGCTGAGAGAGAGAGAGAGAGAGAGAGAGAGAGAGAGAGAGAGAGAGAGAGAGAGAGAGAGAGAGAGAGAGGAGGGAGGCAGCCTACACAATATCCACACAGAGGTACAGACAGTAAAGGTGATGTTGCTATAGACTAAATGAAAAATGGTACAGATATTTATAGTATATAGGATAACAATCATAATGTTAATGATTATAATAACAATAATAACAATAAGACTAGCAACAATAGTCGTTGTAGCAGAGGGTGTCGAGCAGGAACACGGGGGCAGCAGGTGACCCGCAACCACAGATCCAGACTCCACAGCTCCAGAGCCAGAAACACCTGCAGGAAGTGACAGGAGGAGAGAGGAGAGAGACGAGAAAGCACAAGACTACCGGAAAGGGGAGAAGTCGAGTTAGTAACATGCAATAATGGGATGAGGTTGCATACAGAGGGAGAGAAAGTAGAGGAGAGAGGAGCTCAGTGCATCATGGGAAATCCCCCGGCAGTCTTAGGCCTATAGCAGCATAACTAAGGGATGGTTCAGGACTCACCTGAGCCAGCCCTAACTATAAGCTTTATCAAAGAGGAAAGTCTTAAGCCTACTCTTAAATGTGGAGATGGTGTCTGCCTCCTGAACCCAAACTGGAACCTGGTTCCACAGGAGAGGAGCTTGATAGCTGAACGCTCTGGCTCCTAGTCTACTTTTGGAGACTCTAGGAACCACAAGTAACCCTGCATTCTGGGAGCGCAGTGCTCTGGTGGGGTAGTAAGGTACTATGAGCTCTTTAAGATAAGATGGTGCCTGACCATTAAGAGCCTTGTAGGTAAGAAGAATTATTTTAAACTCTATTCTGGATTTTACTGGAAGCCAATGCAGAGAAGCTAAAACAGGAGAAATGTGATCTCTTTTCCTGGTTCCTGTCAGAACACGTGCTGCAGCATTCTGGATCAGCTGAAGAGTCTTAACGAACTTTTTCGAGCAGCCTGATAATAAGGAATTGCAGTAATCCAGCCTAGAAGTAACAAATGCATGCACTAGTTTTTCTGCATCATTTTTAGACAGAATTTTCCTGATTTTCGCAATATTACGTAGGTGAAAAAAGGCGGTCCTTGAAATTTGCTTAATGTGAGACTTAAACGACATGTCCTGATCAAAGATAACTCCAAGATTCCTCTCAATGTATCCAGAAAACCTCCTCTAAAGTTTCAGATGCTCCCTCATAAATATGGCCAAAGGCTTCGGTCTTCTAGGAATTATTTTAACTAGTGTTTTTTTCAAATATATTTAGCGATATAACTTACTTCTGTTTATCACAAAACAGTATAACTCAAGTGGTCCAACACACAGCTCTGCCTGCTGCAAATCACAAAACCACCTCCAAAGTTTCAGATGCTTCCACACACATAACTATTACCTGTTTCAACACATATATCCTCAATTTGGTTCATTGATTTGATCTTTTCCAGATGCCTCAAAGCTTCCCTCTGTGTCAGCAAGTCCCTCTGGTGAAATAGTGGAGGGCAGTTCAGTGACTCTGACCTGCAGCAGTGATGCTAACCCAGCAGCTAATTATACCTGGTACAAGGAGAACGAAGACTCATCAAAAGCATCAGGACAGAACTTCACCATCACCGAGTTCAGAGCTGAACACAGTGGGAAATATTACTGTGAAGCTGAGAACAGAAGAGGACGTCATAACTCCACCTTACATCTGGTTGTTGTGGCAGGTAAACTTCTGCATTCAGCTACACACACAGACGTTTACTGCACCAGACCTGATTCACATATTAATATGTGAAAACAAACACGTTCTCACTTCAAAAACTGGTACAGTTTCCTGTCTACATTTCCAAAGACTGTTTTTCTGTAGCTACGTTCAGTGAGAAACCTCTTGACTGACTGATTAACAGATTGAATCACCTGGCAAAGTGATTTATTAATCCTTACTCTAATCCTGCTAATGAGTGATGTCACATGTCTTTCTGTACTTCTAGGGAATTCAACAATAATAATGAATATCATCAGGTTGACTCTGGTGGTCTTGATGCTGATTCCTCTGCTTCTCCTGAATCTGTGGACGAGGTAAAACAGTCAGAATCCATCAGTTCAGTCTTTCATTCTTCAAACTTCTTCACTTTAGTGTTGTGAAATTCATGATGTTAAAATTAGTATTTGTTGATGTTGGACTCCATCCAGGGAGAAGAAAACTCTGAGCTCCAGCACTGAACCAAATGAACCTGTAGAGACAATAGAGGTGAGAGAGACACAGAGAGACAGGCCCTGTTGACAAAACGTCCCCTATTTCACGGTTATAATAACTTGTCTCATATGCTGTGGAAAGTGAAGAAGGTGTGATGGACAGACTCGCCCTATGCGGGTTCGGTGAGTACCACCTTTAAATGCTGAATAGTAAACGTTGCTACGGTGTAGTATTTCCTGCACAGTGATTGGACGGCTGGGTAAAAAGTGACAGTAACGAGCGCAGCATTTTTCCCAAAGTTTAACATTTTTCAACTCTCGGCGACCGAAAAAAAACGCTCAGCACCTCGTCACGCTGCTGGAGTTTTTATCAGCTCGTAAAAACGCGACGCTCCCATTGCAATGAACTGAAAAAAGACACTGGCGTCAGAAGCTCTAAGTTCTCATTTTATCTTAGTAAGGTCTGTTTTAAGAGTTTTCGTTTCTACCTTCTCTTACTTCACTTAACCAATAAGTTATTTGGGTTAAGTTTTTTTAGTTTACAGCAACAAAAAAAACTTTGCATCACCAATTTGGCAAAATAAGGGAAATTACAATAGCACAAAATACAAATGTGAAACACTGCTTCAAAGATCAGCATATAATCAACAACTCAATCTCACAACTCGAAATTAGTCCTTTTGTTAAGTCCTTTAAAAGTCCAGATGAACTTCACAGCACACTGCAGCAAAATAATTAATAAGTTTCAGTCCTACCACGATTCAGGTGAACGAATCAGTGTCCTTATCCCGCGAGTACAGGTTGGTCTTGTGGAACAGACCCGTATCCGACGCAGTTTATTCTATGGGTGGTTCGCCATCTTCTTTCCCGGCTTCACGTGCATAAACACCAAGCAGCTCCTCACAACAAAAAAACCTGGCCTGTTACAACAGGGAAATACACACATTTCAGTCTTTTATATCTTCAACAAAATTAACTGAGGAAGACTAGCACCTAAACACAGGTTAAACGTTAAATTAAATCTGAACCGCACCCTAAAATGGTGGCGGTGTTCGTCTCCATTCTCTCACCAGGCTAAACTTGACCATGCCTGATGCATGTAGCTTTTCAGTTCTTTTACACATATAAAACCACAAAATACACAACATAATTCACATTTTTTTAGCTTAGCTACTGGCACTTAGGCTTAACATTATATTCAGCTCGAAAGAAAACAAGGAAATGCATAATTTACATGTTGTAAATAGTAGTTTTCACTCAGCAAATCCAAAAACAGAATCCATCAATGTGGACTAAAAGCAACACAAAATCCTCCAAAAATGGAAAAGAAATTAGGTTTTACAGTCTTCAAAACTTGTTTTTTACTCTTTCATCTCACTCGGTTTCAGACTTCTCTGTTGTTCCCCTTCGAGGGAACTCGAACTGCGTCGGTTACGACACTATGGGAACGCCTCTAGGCGAAGCAGGTCTGAACGTGAATGAAATCACTCCAATCCTATTGGCCTGTTGCTAGAACGGTAAGGTGTGACGGAATAACCGGAGGAGTATAAAGCACACCTGTACACACTCATCATTAGCTTTTTTCTATTCAGCAGGCGCTCTGTATGTTGTTTGAAGAAAGCTCCAGTCCTACAAGCAGTATGTCTTACCTGAAGAAGAAGTCTACCAGCATGTCCGGCAATCAGATGTACAGAAGGTGTGTTTTTTTCTTGCCCACGGTACATCACGGATGGAGATTCTCATGAGATGTGTGTCTCATGTTTGGGGATGGAGCACGCACGGGCAGCTCTCGAGGGGGCTGCCTGCGCCCGTTGCGAAGCCCTTTCCGTGCGAGTACTGAGGTACAGCATGGCTCTCTTTCCGAGGATGGCCGGATGTGTTTTCCCTGTGGCGTGGGCCCTGCGGCCGCTGAGGCGGCCCTGCGGCTTCACTCATGGGTTCACAGCGTGATCTGTCGGAGGATTTCGGGACGGCTGAGGCTTTTTCCCGACCTTCATCCGCTGGCTCCGACGCTTCCTTTCCTCATTCGGGAGCCTGTTTCTCGGCTTCTCCCACTCGTGGTTTGGATCCGGAGACGCTGCAGCAATCCGACTCCGAGGAGGCGGACGTACTCAGCGTAGTGGACGATGACTTCCGGGTGTCGGGGCGGCGTCATCTGGCGGCGCCCAACTATGACGTGCTGCTGGAGGTGGTGACTAGAGCCGTGGCTAAACTCAACATCAACTGGACACAGGAGGAGCAGACACCACAGGTTAGTGGTAGCTTGATGAAAGGTTTCTTAAGCACCACACGCCACCTCCACGCCGGTCTCTGCCATTCTTTCCTGATTTACATGATGAACTGAGTAATCATGGGGCAGACCCTTCTCTACACGGCTTTCCACACCCCGATCACTGAACTACAGTAATGTGATGGGGGTTAGGGACCGTGGTTATGGGAGGATGCCTCGGGTGGAGGATGAGCTTGCGAGCTATCTCTCCCCTCGACTTGCGTCCTCCCTGGAGAAGCCGGCGTTACCATCCAAACCATGTCGCACCACATCCACGCTCGTGGGGAAGGCGTACATGGCAGCGGGCCAGGCAGGTGCGAGCTTGCACACCACGGTGCTTCAAGCCTACCAAGCCAACCTGCTACAGGAGATGGTTCAGAGGGGGGGTCCCTCCGAGGAAGATCTGGCGGAGCTTCGCAGAACCACGAAGCGTTAGACGCAGTGCGAAGCGTTCCGCCAGTACCTCCCTCGCCGGTCTGGACCCAAGGCAGCTGAGGCTGCCAGGCGTAGGTCCCTTCCCTCTACGAGCTCCTACGGAGAGGAGAGGAAGCAGAGTGTCGCTTCTCGGGGGCCCCCCCGAGGAGCTGGGGCAGCGAAACGGCATCTCACCCTCAGCCGTCTGAGAGACGCGATCTGAGGACCGTCATCCAGTCCCGACGGAGCTCAGGGAAGACCCGCCCCCCCCCCGGAGGCCGACCGAGGTCCCCTCTGCCATGGCAACAGGTGATGTTATCCCGCCGTTTACACGTTCAGGACGCACCTGCCCCCATCGAGTCCGCGCCGTACTGCCTGCCCCGAGGGTCTGCAGGCGGACGGCATCCCGACTCACTCACCGTGGATCTTCGGCGGCTCCCCCCTGCCGTTCTGGGGCTTCAGGGGTCCACCAGAAGATCACTCGAGACACCGACCACCAGCCCCGAGGGGCTGGTTCCGTTGGCAGACTTTGCAGACGCTTGGCGGAGCCTGACGAACATTTCTCCGCGGGTCCTGCGCACTGCCATAGATGGGTATCGACTACAGTTCAAAACCCGCCCTCCAAATTCAACAGAACAAAGGGGGTGGTTTGGATGGACTGTGGTCCGCCCGGAGCAAGGTCCGGTGTTGGGACAGGAAGTTTGTACTCTGCTGAGGAAAGGGGCCGTGGAACGTGTCTCCCCCCCAGACAGAGACGCCGGTTCTACAGCCGGTACTTCATAGTCCCCAAGAAGGACGGAGGGCTGCGTGCCCTATTTTGGATCTGCGGGTTCTAACCGGTCTCTGAGGAGATTCAGGTTAAAGATGCTCATCATCCCCGCCACCGTGACGCACATCCAATCTGAGGATTGGTTCGTCACGATAGATCTAAAGGACGCCTATTTCCAGGTCTCCATCCGTCCTTCTCACAGGAAGTTCCTGAGGTTTGCCTTCGGGGGTGTGGCTTACCAGTATCGGGTTCTTCCATTCGGCCTGGCACTTTCCCCTCGCACATTCACCAAGTGTATGGATGCAGCACTGGCCCCGCTGAAGCTCCGGGGCATCCGGATTTCAACTTCATCGACGACTGGCTCATCCTAGCCCAGTCTCGAGAGTTGGCGGTTCGGCATCGAGATGTCGTTCTGGCTCGTCTGCGGCGTTTAGGGCTGAGGCTCAACGCAGAGAAGAGCGTGCTGGCGCCCACCCTACGGGCTACGTTCCTAGGGGTTGCATGGGATTCGACAACGATGCGGGCACAATTGTCTCCGGCACGTGTCGACACCATATTGGCTGCCGTGAAAGGGGTGAAGTTAGGCCACGCCATTACTATGAAACACTTTCAACGAGTGTTGGGTCTCCTGGCGGCTGCGTCCAGCGTAATACCATCTGGACTGCTGCACATGAGACCCCTGCAGTGGTGGCTAAGGAACAAGGGTTTTTCCCCGAGGGGAATCCTCTCCGTCTGGTTTGGGTTACGCGCAAGTGTCTTCGTTCCCTATCAGTTTGGAAGGAAACTTGGTTCCTGTCCCAGGGGCCCGTGCTGGGAGGGTCTTGTCGCCGGCTGGTTATTTCGACAGACGCCTCCCTCACGGGCTGGGGCGCGGTCATGGACGGCCGCTTTGCAAGGGGATCCTGGCAGGTGCATCGATCCGAGTGGCATATCAACTGTCTCGAGATGTTGGCGGTGTTCCAGGCTCTAAGGAGTTTCCTGCCCGATCTCCAAGGCCACCACGTCCTGGTTCGTTCCGAGGAGAACAACACAGCGGTGGTGGCCTATCTGAATCACCAGGGCGGTCTGCGCTCGCGCCCTCTGGACAGACTGGCGCGTCAGATCCTCCTGTGGTCCCAGCAGAGGCTACGTCTGTACGCTTTTCCCCCAGTCGCTCTGCTCCCGGGGTTCTGGAGCGGGTCCGCCAGGACTATGTCGGCCTACTGCTCGACTACTGCTTGACCCTCAAGATGGCCTTTCTCCTTGCTATCACCTCTCTGAGGAGGGTGGGGGAGCTCCAAGCGCTTTCGGTTTCCCCGCAAAGCCTGGAGTTTGCCCCGGGGAATATTAGGGCTATCCTGCACCCTCGTTCAGGATACATCCCTAAAGTGCCTTCTTGTGCGGCAGGGTCCACAGTGCTGCAGGCATTTCATCCTCCACCTCATGTGACGGCGGAGGACGGGAGACTTCATCTGCTCTGCCCTGTCAGAGCACTGAGTATTTACACTCTGAGGTCCTCCCGTTGGAGGAAGGCTGACCAGCTGCTAGTGTGTTTTGGGTCTCCCAGGGCCGGGCTCCCTGCATCCAAACATACTATTAGCAACTGGATTGTTCAGACTATTTCCCTGGCCTATCAGGTGCGCGGTTTGCCTTCACCTGTGGCTGTGAGGGCTCATTCTACCAGAGGCAAGGCGGCCTCTCGAGCCCTCCTTTCCGGGGCCTCTTTACGGGATGTTTGTTTAGCGGCTGGCTGGGCCACTCCGCACACATTCATTCGGTTTTACAGTCTTGACCTTCCTTCGGCACCTGGCACTCGTGCGCTCTCCTCTTAGTCGTGCCACTTTATTGCACACAGGGGCAGGCGGGGTTTTCGGCACGGTTTAGTGGGTATCTCGTTCCCATAGTGTCGTAACCGACGCAGTTCGAGTTCCCTCGAAGGGGAACGTCTCGGGTTACGTATGTAACCCTGGTTCCCCGAGAAGGGGAACGAGAGACTGCGTCGGCCCGCCGCACCTCTCTCCCCGCCTGAAGCGCCTGCTTCATAGTTTAAGCTAATGATGAGTGTGTACAGGTGTGCTTTATACTCCTCCGGTTATTCCGTCACACCTTACCGTTCTAGCAACAGGCCAATAGGATTGGAGTGATTTCATTCACGTTCAGACCTGCTTCGCCTAGAGGCGTTCCCATAGTGTCGTAACCGACGCAGTCTCTCGTTCCCCTTCTCGGGGAACCAGGGTTACATACGTAACCCGAGACGTTTCCTTCTCAAGGTCTAATGCTCTCGCTCTGTTTTTCCTCTCTCGGCGCTAGAGTCACTCTGATTGGCTGTTACTGCTGCACTCATTAAATTACTGATTTAATGCCTAATTTTATTTGCTTGTTTACATCACATTTTTATTTGTTTTCCCTTTTAGTGGTTACCTTTTTAAGGTAACATTAACCTGGGTTACATGTGCATGAAAAAACAATTTGCAAAGAAAATCCTGGTGATACGGTGGAAACCAACATGTACTCTATCACTACACAGTTGGTGGAATATTCTTACTTTAGAGCTCTCTGTGGCACAGTCTCACAAAGGAAAAGACCATAAGGTCTTGGTCTAGGTGAGCGAATGAGAGAATGAAGGTGTGTATTGTTTTTCTGAACACGTAGATGCCTTTTTTTTCTGTCAACACGAAACCAAATACAAAATTGCTCACAAAAATAGTAGAACACGCGAGTAGAAACCAGAAATATATTTGGTAATTTCAGCAAGTATATTTACTTTTAAATAAAATAAATATTGATCAAATCTAATTATTTGCAGGTTTCATGAAAGAGGTCTATATTGAGCCTAATCTTGTCTCTCCCATCAGTTAGACTCTGGTCTGGTGTGTAAGAAGGTCTCAGACTTGAAGGCCGTCACTGCAGCACAGACAGAAGACTCAGAGCGGCAGGAAGACGTGGTGTGAAGTCCAGTCAGGTTAGAGCCACCTGCATCAAATAAAGGCCGACTTCAGATTTACAGTTAAATTTACAACTTACACAAGTTGTATGTGATTTTCTTCAGATGCAGTAGAACCAGACTCACCTCATGGAAACAAAGTAGAACATCACTGAAATATTCCTGGAGATGGAGGCTGTGGAGGAAGAACACTTTGCTAGATGTTAACATCTTCCAAGAACTGCTTGGCTGATTCAAATAAACAGCCAGCTTCCACATCAAGTGAAGGACCTGTTGGGCAACTCTGTAGATGGAAACATTGTGATACTAATTTTATTTAACAGCTTTCAAGACAAATAAATGCAAATGTGTTCTTTTGCTTTGGCTTATTGTAGTATTTGAACACCCTGCTATTTTGCAAGTTCTCCCACTTAGAAATCATGGAGGGGTCTGAAATTGTCATCGTAGGTGCATGTCCACTGTGAGAGACATAATCTAAAAAAAAATAAAAAATCCAGAAGTCACAATGTATGATTTTTTAACTATTTATTTGTATGATACAGCTGCAAATAAGTATTTGAACACCTGAGAAAATCAATGTTAATATTTGGTACAGTAGCCTTTGTTTGCAATTACAGAGGTCAAACGTTTCCTGTAGTTTTTCACCAGGTTTGCACTGCAGGAGGGATTTTGGCCCACTCCTCCACACAGATCTTCTCTAGATCAGTCAGGTTTCTGGGCTGTCGCTGAGAAACACGGAGTTCGAGCTCCCTCCAAAGATTCTCTATTGGGTTTAGGTCTGGAGACTGGCTAGGCCACGCCAGAACCTTGATATGCTTCTTACAGAGCCACTCCTTGGTTATCCTGGCTGTGTGCTTCGGGTCATTGTCATGTTGGAAGACCCGGCCTCGACCCATCTTCAATGCTCTAACTGAGGGAAAATCTGGCAATACATGGCCCCGGTCATCCTCTCCTTAATACAGTGCAGTCGCCCTGTCCCATGTGCAGAAAAACACCCCCAAAGCATGATGCTACCACCCCCATGCTTCACAGTAGGGATGGTGTTCTTGGGATGGTACTCATCATTCTTCTTCCTCCAAACACGGTTAGTGGAATTATGACCAAAAAGTTCTATTTTGGTCTCATCTGACCACATGACTTTCTCCCATGACTCCTCTGGATCATCCAAATGGTCATTGGCAAACTTAAGACGGGCCTCGACATGTGCTGGTTTAAGTAGGGGAACCTTCCGTGCCATGCGTGATTTCAAACCATGACGTCTTAGTGTATTACCAACAGTAACCTTGGAAACGGTGGTCCCAGCTCTTTTCAGGTCATTGACCAGCTCCTCCCGTGTAGTTCTGGGCTGATTTCTCACCTTTCTTAGGATCATTGAGACCCCACGAGGTGAGATCTTGCATGGAGCCCCGGTCCGAGGGAGATTGACAGTCATGTTTAGCTTCTTCCATTTTCTAATGATTGCTCCAACAGTGGACCTTTTTTCACCAAGCTGCTTGGCAATTTCCCAGTAGCCCTTTCCAGCCTTGTGGAGGTGTACAATTTTGTCTCTAGTGTCTTTGGACAGCTCTTTGGTCTTGGCCATGTTAGTAGTTGGATTCTTACTGATTGTATGGGTATGGGATTTTTTTTTTTTAGATTATGTCTCTCACAGTGGACATGCACCTACGATGACAATATCAAAAATCATGGAGGGGTCTAAGTGGGAGAACTTGTCAAATAGCAGGGTGTTCAAATACTTATTTTCCTCACTATAAGTCATACAAAGCAGAAACACGATGCTGCTGACAGAGTTTTGGTATTTTTATTAAAATTTTCTGTACCGTGCAAATAACACTTACAGCCTGCACTTACTGTGCATGTTTATTTTCCGCCACCACCGCTGCTTTTAACTCCCGTGTTGCATTCAGTAACAGTCCCAGCTTGTTATTGGTCCATGCAAAATAAAAACCTGTTGCGGTTCTTCGTCTGTAGTACTTTATTCTTTCGCCAAATCGCCATCTGCTTCAAGTTTACACTGGCACGTGCATGCCCAGTGTACATGAACGGCCACTAGATGTGCATTTTCAGTCGATTTAATGTAGACGGTGTGGTGGGAAAAAGCAAACACTTGTCTTTCTGTGAATTTTATTCAAGTCTTCTGCAGAAGGAATTCAAGGGGACACATACACATCCGAGAGTATCATCCGAGTGAGCTGCAGCGTAACAGGTCATGCAGCTTAGTCTCAGGGTCGGAGTCCTATCTCATCAAAGAAACATGGTGTCTTTCAGTGTTCCCTAGGGGACACTGAATCTGGATCTATAGAAAGACACCCATGTCCAAGGTACATCTGGTGGTTATCTGAGACGTGTTCCAGAACCTAACCCTAAAGTTGACCATGCTGATGTTACACAGTTAAGTGTCTTGGTCATATCCTTAACTTCTCGGCCCACCCTGGGAAACCCTTGAGTGAAGGTTAACAGGGCTCCTAGTGTCTCTGAAACATTTATTGGTCTGGGTTTCACTGGTATGGAGTTCCCCGCTCCATGAGGGAGCTGTGCACACGCATAACAGCTCTGATTGGTTACTTTTCTTGACGTGGTCATCGTGGTTGCATACCATGCATTGTCTTTCAGCCCAGCCGGGCTGTCAGGGAGGACGTGCATCTCCTCCTCTTCGGCCTGGAACTTTCCCTCAGTCAGGCCAAGTTTGTTGTTTTCATGTTTGGAAATGATGACAGTGAGCAGAACAACGCCTCCGTTTTGTCTCGGTCCGTCACCTCTCCAGAGCCATCTGTTGGTTTCAGTGTGCCCGCGGTGAGTGTTTGGGAGATTAGTGGTTCTAGGTGGTCTCAGAGACCTCCACTCCCCTCCCTCCCTAGGAACACAAGGCAGGAGAAAGCTCAGCTCAATCACTGATCTCCATCTTCGCCTGGTTTGAGGCCTTTTGGTTGCTTTGGCACTCGTTTGCAGTGGGTGGCGTGAATCCAAGTTGCTCTTTCAGCCACTTTTACTGCTGTTTCTGTTGTTAGCAGTATCTGAAATGGCCCGGTCCACCTGCGAGCCCTTTCTCCTGAAGTCCTTTCCCACAATCCAGTCCCCTGGCTCCATATCGTGCAGTTTCTTCTCTGCGGCCTTCGGGATGGCGTTTTTGACCTGCATATGAATTTCAGAAAGCACAGAGGACAAATTAGCACAATATCTCAACATTTCATCCTCACATTGGCTGGTATCAGGGAGTTGTCTTTTTACTGGCCCAATCCCCGTGTTCAATGGTCTGCCAAATAGGACTTCAAAAGGACTGAGACCCCCTCTGCCCCTCATCCGGCTTCTCATGTGCATTAAAACGACTGGCAAAGCTTTTGTCCATGTTAAACCTGTTTCTTCACAGCATTTAACAAGCTTGTTTTTCAATGTGCCATTTTCTTATTCAACTGCACCTCCGCTAGCTGGATGATGAGCACAATGTTGCCTCAGATCAATCCCCATATCCTCCCCTACACTCTTCAGTGCTGCGCTAATGAAAGGTGTGCCGTTATCACTGGAGATCTTAGCTGGGATCGCTCAGCGATGATCTGGCTTATCAAAGCTTTTGCAACTGCTGCTGCATCCTGTTTAGATGTTGAAAATGCCTCTACCCCTTTAGAGAACATATCTACCATGACAACACAATATTTCTTCCCCTGTGACAGTGTCAGTTCAATGAAGTCCATTTGCAGGTGCTCAAATGGTTTGTCTGGGGGTGGGTGTGCCACCTGTGGGATCTGAATCGGCCGCCCCACATTGTTAGTTGCACAAATGATGTAAAATAGTCTCATGCAAAGTTGTTACTGCAAAAACGATTTTTACCAGGAGCTGGATCACGTGATGCTGAGCCGTCCACAAACAACTCCATGTCTGGGTTTGTTAGAGGAGTCTCCTGCAAGTCTGCCCTTAGAGAGCAGGTTTCTGCTATGACTGCAACACAATCATGCGGCTGTCCTTCACCTGGAGTTGGGAGGAGAGTAGCAGGATTCAGTACAGTGCAGTAATGTTAGATATATCAAGCAACACGGTCTTGTATCTCAGCCACCTGGATGTGGAGAGATGAGATGTTTTTTGTTCAAGCAAAATCATCGACAGCATGTGGAACCAGCAATGTCAAGTCTGAATAACCCACAATGTCACGTGATGCCATGGCTGCTTTTTCAGCAGCCGCCACAGCTCTCAGGCAGTTTGGCTGCAACAGAGTCCAGTTTGGATGAAAAATAAGCTCCAGGTCTCAGTGTCCCCCATGGTCTTGTAGTGGTACTGAGGTCATGTACCCCCCTTTTCGTCAACAGTCTGGGTGAAATGTGTGTTACAGTCGGGGAGACCCAGGGTCGGTGGAGACTGAAGAGCCCGCTTTAAATCAACAAAAAAAAAACACTGAATGACCATAAAAGAAAGAAACACCACAAACTCAAAAGCTTAGTACAAAACAAAATATTGGTGCATTTCAAGATTTCACACAAAAATACAATCACAAAGTAAAGCACAAACCAACTGAAAATTCCATTTGGGTTTTCTGCACACTTAAACCAAACAATCTCAAAAACACAAATGAGTTGCAGTTCATTTCAAAATCACAAAAATAAATTCAGTCCAGTGCCAAAGCAAAAAAAAAGATAAATAAAACTGGTTCAGTTCTCTGGCACAAACAAAACAAAAAGGAGGAGGTTTAATTGTCGCGCCATCCGGCAACGAATCAGTGTGGCTCATTTATAAAATGGGCGTTTCCGGGGTTTTCCACGGTGGTGAAACCTGGTGAATTCTAGGTTGTCACAAGATCTATATAATGTCTAAATTCTTACGTGTTTCTATTAAATGTTAACAAAGCTAGTAGTCTGAGGAAATCCTATCCCGTTTACAAAAAGCCTTTGTTCAACATTCACACGGTCTGTTAGTGTTTTTTTTCCCCCAGTCGCAATTCATTCACACAAGGCTGTTTGCAATGCCCACTCAAAAAAATTTTCATTCGCACTTCATTCATACATCTGTAGTGAACACATTCAGCATTCAACAATACTGTCTAATTACTTGGTAATCACCTGGAGCAGCAACCCCAAGTAAAATAATAAAAAAAATTCTTTTAAATAAAATTGTTTTTCTTCAATTTTATTGCGAGTCCTATGACTCACACACCCCTACTTTACTGTGGGTCCCAGACCCAAAAGAACTGATGCAACAGCAGGTCCCAGACCTATAAGAAATCCACTGCCCCCCAGTGATTTCTTGACTATAGTACCTTTAACACAAAGCTTTGCCGATTCACACGGCGGCCCCAGGCCTGCCCTGCTGACACGTCTGTCACGCTCACCCTGAGAGGCAGCGAGAATCGTTCCACTGAACAGTCTCTCACCACAAAGAGAGTGTTGCCAGCCACCAGGTTCTTTGTGGATCACAGCGGTGAGGGAGCCTCAGACACTCAGGCGTCAGGCCCTCAACGTCTCACCCGTATTTTGGCCATACGGTTTTTCACCTGCAGCTCCGAGTGTCCGAGTCCTCTCGCGTGTGTGACGAGCCGACAACGCCAAAATTGTGGTGGGAAAAAGCGTATTTAAATAAATCTGAATGAACCTCACCGCTGTGTTCACCACTTGTTACCGTCCGCACTGTGGAAGTTGATGGTCTCCATCTTCTCCATGCTCTCCTCCAGGTCCGTCTCTATGACAACATGTCGTCTGCAGAGATGTTACTGCAGAAAACAGGTCAGCTTTACTACAACACACGCTGAAGTACTGCAGGTTATACACGCTGAAGTACTGCAGGTTATACACGCTGAAGTACTGCAGGTTATACACGCTGAAGTACTGCAGGTTATACACGCTGAAGTACTGCAGGTTATACACGCTGAAGTACTGCAGGTTATACACGCTGAAGTACTGCAGGTTATACACGCTGAAGTACTGCAGGTTATACATGCTGAAGTACTGCAGGTTATACACGCTGAAGTACTGCAGGTTATACTCCACATGGTATACACAGAAGAATATTAAACACAGTACATCATATCCTGTCCTGGTGAGTCCAGGTCCCTGTAGTATGGGAGTCTGATGTGACTCTGGGTCCTGGTCTTACCTGACTTTGACGTAGTCGGACAGCAGCCAGCGGTAGATGGCCTTGGTGGCGTGAGTCATGAGGTGCGTCCTTTAAAGCTGGTCTTCTGCAGGAACCAGGGCAGAGCTCCACAGTGATCCAGGTGGAAGCTGAGAGGGAGGGCAACAGTTACTGAGGAGTTTCCAGGTCCACATCAGCCCTGACCTTTATGTTGGTCTGATTTCTCAGCATCATGTCAGGCAAAGCAGTTTGATTAGAAAGCACATTTCATACACAGGTCGAGTCTGTACAGAGAAGGGAAAACAACACACTTGGACATTAAAGTCCACCTGCTAGTACAGCTGAGTGTGTGTATATTAAAGTGTTCTCTGGTTGCTGTGCTGATAAATGTTGGGAACTCACTGGCTGATGAGCAGCAGGTCAATTTCAGCCGGGTCGATCAGGTCGATGTACGGCAGAGCGTCCATCCCGTCCAGACCAGGATGGATCCCGCAGTCCAGCTGAACCACAACACACACACGTTTTTACACACTGAGGTGACTGAAAGCTGAATACCGTGCAGCTGATGGGATTAAAAACAGACCAGAATCTTTGGTCCCTTGAACTCCAGGATGATGCAGGACCGTCCCACCTCCTGTCCTGCTCCTCTGGACACAAACACACAGAGACAGCATCACTTTCATGTCTAACTGACATCCAGATGTTTCAGGTTTCAGCCTTAAAGACAAAACTCTTCCCCCAAGAACCGTTAACAAACTAAACTCAGCTATCAAACCCAGCAGAACCAATAATAACAGAAGGACCAGCTGATGCATATCTGCCCCCAGAGGAACATCAAGCAGAACTCCATTCAAAAATTAAGCACTTTTAAAACACTTTGTCAGCAAAGGCCAAAACAAGCCAAATACCAGTTATTTAATTAATTAATCAGTTAAATTATTAACTCAGAATTTCTAGAATCCACCAATAAGCATCAGATTTTAATGAATGTTGTTGAAGTTAACGTCAAGTCTCGCGGTTAGATTTCCACGTTGAAAACCTTCTTAAATAAATAATGTTTGGTACATTTGGTCTGCGCCGAAATGAAGCCTTGCCTCTAATGAATAGTTAAGTTTAAATAGCAAGTTTAAAAAGCTTTGGCCTTTGTTGATAAAAGGAAGATCTACTAAATTGGTGTTTTTCTGAATGGAGTTTGGTGAGAGAGCAGCAGCCACGGAGGCTAAACCAGGTAAACGTTGTGTTTGAACTCACAGCGGGCGGATGAGCAGTTGGTCACTTTCCTCCGCAGGAACCGTGGCGTCACATTTACGTTTAGACGCCATGTTTACCTGAATAAACTCACAAATCTTCCACAAATACTAAATTAACTCAGAACTTCAGCTATTCCGCGCGTTGCCACAACTTTAACTCTTCTTCTTCTTCTTCTTCTACTGGCTTTCCGGCAGACTAGATGCCTTACGGCATATTGCTGCCACCCACAGTTCAGTCTCGGTATCGCTTTATAGCACCTTCATTCTCAGAGGGCTAATCCTGTTGCAGATATAAAATCCATGACTGCTTCCACTATCCTTGATTGGTTCTCATGAGGATTCAAAATATCTCTCAATGTCACTGCTTGTAATCCATCTCCTGCTACCTCAGAATACAGTTGTTCTCTTTGCCTTTTATACTGTTGACATTCCATAAACACATGATTAACAGTCTGTTGTTGATTGCAGGTTCTACAGAGCCCATCCTCATGTTTGCCTATCTTCGCTAGATCCCATGCAAATCCACAGTGTCCCAGCCTTAGTCTTGTCATAATTACAGCTTGTCTTCTGGATTTACCCAAGCAACTCTGCTCTGTCTTTACTTTGTTTTGTATTGCATAATAATGCCGGCCCTTTGTTTCCTTTTCCCACTGCCTCTGCCATACTACTATAGTGTTTTCCTTAATGACAGATCTACATTCAGTGACCCCAATACAAACTGCTAAATCAATATCTCTTTTCAGAGTCATTTTTGCTACCTTGTCTGCCACCTCATTCCCTTCTACCCCAACATGTGCAGGGACCCAGAGAAATCCCACTGACCCTCCAGCCTTTTCGATTTTATACAACAGAACCATCAGCTCCATAAACAGATCTGGCCGAGCTCCCATATTACTTCCTCCCAGAGTTTTTAACACTGAAGCCGAATCTGAGCATATTACTGCTCTCCTTGGTTGCACTTCCTCTATCCACTTTAGTGCCCATATAATAGCTAGAAGTTCTGTTGTATACACCGATACCCCCTCAGACAGTCGTTTAAGCTTTACATATTCATATTGTGGGATATAAAAAGCAAAGCCTGACTTCCCAGTTTGTGGATCTTGGGATCCATCTGTATATATCTGAAGGTAAGTTCCCCACTGATTTTCCAGTCTTCGCTTTACCATATTGGGATACTCTGTGCCTTCATGATGTTTGATGTTATCCATTATACTAAGATCTATTTCTGGTATGGACATCAACCACGGTGGTACAACTGACCAGTACACTTGCGGGGCCACCCTTCCTCCTTCAGTCCCAGTTCCTCAATTTTTTTCTGATGTTAAACATAAAACATTCCTTCCTCCTTTTCCCTGATCCCCACTCCCACGCATTAATTAGAACTATTTTTGTAGGGTGTTCTCCTTTATGTGCCCATAATTTAACAATATACTGCATTGCCAATTTCTCCCGTCTAATTGACAATGGCATTTCCCCCATCTCTACCAACAAAGCTGGGACTGGAGTTGTACGGAGGGCCCCGCAACATAGTCTCAGTGCCTTAGCTTGTATTACTTCCAGCCTCTTTAAATGTGTATCAGCGGCTGTCCCATAACACACACATCCATAATCCAGCCTAGATCTTATCATTGCCCTGTAGATCATTAGTTGAGTATCTCTGCCTGCACCCCATGTGCTACCTGAGAGGGAACGCATTACATTTATACCTTTTCACACTTATTTACAACATTATCTCTGCTTTTTCCATGTTAGCTTCTCATCCAAATGCACACCCAAAAATTTGAACTCTTTAACCCTCTCAATTGCTTGTTCATACAAAAATAAACCACCACATTCAGTTTTCTTATTACCAAATATTATATACTTTGATTTCTCCACTGATATCCTCAACCCCCACTTTTCACCCCAACTAGTTACTTTGTTCAGAGCTACTTGCATTTGCTCAGTTATTTGTTTGACATTCCTGCCCCTTTTCCAGATGGCCCCATCATCTGCAAAAAGAGATTTTCCAAAACTATTCCCAATTTCTTCAAATATATCATTTATCATAATATTGAAAAGGACTGGGCTTATCACGCTACCCTGAGGAGTTCCGTTATCGATACCTGTACCAGCTGATAAAGCATTTGCAACCCTAACTTGAATTCTCCTGTCCTTCAAGAAGTCTTGTATCCAGTTAATCATCCTCCCTCTGACTCCAGCCTCATATAGTTTTATGACAAGCCCCTCCTTCCATAGCATGTCATACGCCTTTTCAATATCAATAAACACCGCCATTAATACTTCTCTATTCACCATTGCTTTCTTTATATCACTGTCAAGGGACGTAACGGCATCCATGGTACTTCTCCCTCTACGGAATCCACTTTGTACTGATGTAAACCATCCCTTCTTCTCTAACTTATAAACCAATCTGTCTGTAACCATCCTTTCCATTATTTTACATAGGACTGATGTCAGTGCAATGGGCCTGTATGATCCTGCCTTATAAGCGTCTTTCCCTGGTTTCAATATTGGAACCACCAGTGCATGCTTCCATGTGCTAGGTAGACTTCCCTCTTGCCATATGTGATTCATTAAGGCCAAGATTTCCTCCAAAACTTTGTCACTAAGATTCTTAACAATCTCATAGCTAACACCATCCTTTCCCGGGGCTGTTTTCCTTCCTTTTCCAATTGCCCTGTGCAATTCTTCTAATGAGAAAAATAAATTACCCACATCAGAATTATCATTATTTATCTCAAGTTTGTATCGATTTTGCTCTAATATCTCATTTCTTTTCCTTATACCTGCTTCACCAATGTTAGCTCCACTGTGAACAGCTCTAAAGTTATTTTCACATAGCTTTGCTTTATCCAAATCACTTGTAGCAAACAATCCTCCCTCCTCTAAAACTGGCATTTTCCTTTTCCTATTACTTCCTGCCATACGATGTACTGCCCGCCATATTTCTGTTACTGCAGTCTCTGCCCCTAGTTTTCCACAGTATTTTCTCCAGCACTCTTTTTTGCAGTCTTAATCACTCTGCGTGCTTTGGCTCGCAGTCTTTTATATTCTACTGCTTTATCTTCTGTTGGATGTTTCCTCAATGCTCTATACCCCAATTCCTGTCTCTTACTGCTTTATCACAGTCCTTGTTCCACCATGGCACACTAATTTTCCTTTTAGAACACTTCTTTATCGGGATAGATTCAATTGCACTTTTCATAATTATTTCACATAAGCTGCTATTCCATTCCTCTATTGTCCCTTCCTCATTTACTTCCTCTATAGTTTTGTTACACTTTTCAGAAAAAAATGCCCAATCTGCCTTACTATAATTAAATAAGTTTTGGTTACCCTGTTCTTCACTCAATAAAGTTTTCCCAAACCTCAATAATATTGGGTAATGATCACTCCCTATTGTATATCTGTCCAAAGAATCCCACTCTCCAACCCTAGCTAGTTCACTGGATGCTAATGCCAAATCTATATATGAAACATTTCCTGTTCTAATATCAAATCTAGTTGGCCTGCCATCATTTAAACAAACTAATCTCCACCTGTCCATAAATTCCTCTATAGTGCTCCCATTATTATCTTTTATTCTGCTACCCCAAAGAGGGTTGTGAGAGTTAAAATCCCCCACCCAAATGACCGGTGTCCCTACTTCTTCCATAACCCACTCCAACTCGCTTAGATTTATTTGCAAACAAGGATTATACATGTTTATTATGTTAATCCACCTGTGCTGTCCCCAAACTCTTACTATAACACATTCTAGTTTAGACATTATCTCTACATTTTGATACTGTACATCTGATCTTATAAATGTTGCACACCCTCCCCCAGACTTTCCTTTTCTATCATATCTGTTACTTTCATATCCAGGAATCACAAAATCTAAGCATGGTTTAAGCCAAGTTTCCTGAACACATATCACCTCTGGTAGATCCTTAAATTCATCAACAAATCTCTTAAGTTCCTGTCCATTAGCCATCAAACGTGCATTCCATTGTAAGATGTAAAACATCAGCAATTTACCTATCATCATTTATGTCCATGTTTCTTTCCCCAGTACATTCCTCATTACTGTCAGTGATCTTTTGTTTTCCCCTACCTCTTTCGTAAACTTCCAGTTTCTGTCTCATATACTTGTGCAACTCTTCAGGACCCATACATGCCTCTTCCAGAAATCTCTCTGCAGCATCCACCACCACTTTAATAACGTCAGATCTTCTGGTTTGGTCTCTAACTGCCCACAGAACATCTACCATGAATGCCAGGAATGACTGGGTTCCCACAATCTGCCTCACTTTCTCCCTATCAGGCTGGGAATCAGAAGGTACTTCAACTACCACTTGTCTGGAAGGTTCCCCCGTTCCCCTCACTTTCTTCAGGGCATCTGCATATGATATTTTGCCTTCAACTCTCAATTTCTCTACTCCCACAGCTCTAACATGATGCTCACACCCCCTAAATGAAGATACATGATTTCCGCCACAGTTACAGCACTTGACTATATCAGCTTTACATTGAATAAAGTCATGGTTTCCTCCACACTTCCCACATCTTTTTTTCCCTCCGCATGCTGCTGCTACATGGCCATAGCGTTGACAATTGTAACAACGCAGGGGGGACGAATATACTGTCTCACTGGCAAGCTAATATATCCAAGGCTGACCCTCGCTGGCACAATATCTTGCTTGAATGTTAATAGCACAGCAGTACCGGTTTCTTTGAATCTCCGTACAGCTACAACCTCAGCTCCCTTTAAATTCTTCAAGATGTCACTCTCTTCTATCTCAAGGCTTACATAGATCACTCCTTTAGCATTTTTAGCCTGACCAGGAATAAAACATTCAACAGGCCTGTTAAGCAAATGCCGAACTTTAAGGGCATTCAACCTCTGATTATCACTTCTGCAAAAACAAGTATATTCCCATTCATCATCATTTTAACATTTAGAACTTTTCCCATTTTGTTTTTTAGCTCCTCCGATAGTCTGAGTGGGTTTAAGGCTTTGTCACTTTTATCTTTGAATTTAACTATCATCCTAAATCCACCCTCCTCTTCAGATCTTGGCATTTTCCTTGTGCTTTGGGACTCGTCACTCTCACTTCCACTTCCATTGTCAGATCTATCTCTTTTTTCAGATTGTCTGGACTTTTTGTCATTACTCCCAGCACCATCACTAGTTTTCCCCTTCGGCGGCATAGCCCATCCCTCGTTGGGGAGCTGCCTGCTGCTTCAGCTCACAACACAAACTCTCACAGGAGATGCCAATTGAGATATCAAATACTTGTCCCTTGTAAGATTAATGAGTCACAAAGTAATTTGAATCGCCCTCCAAACCGTACAACTCCTCCTAGCCGTGAATCATCCAGTCTACTCCTTTCCTCGTTGGTGTTTTTTCCGACCGTTCCGCCGAGTCGTTTCGCGTTGTCCCACCTTTGGGAGTGTGTTTTTCTTCTTCTTCTTCTTCTTCTTCTTCTTTAGAGTTTATCGGCAGCTTGCATCCATTATCGTTGCACTACTTACATCTTCCGGCTTTATTTCCTGTCATGTCCAGTTACATCATATTCTTCCCCATCATACCTATTCTTGATAAAAATAAGAAAATATTTCCTCTGCTTTGTTCATTCTCCCCACTTTCCAGTATTTCCTTCATTCCTGTCCCTATTGTTCCAACTATTCCTAACTCTTCCATCATATTTTTCCTCTGTTCTTCATATTGTCTGCAACTCAAAAACACATGCTCTATAGTTTCTGCAACCTGACCACAACCACAAAAACCAGTTGGGTGCTTCCCTATAATGTGTAATGTGCTATTCAAATTACTGTGACCTATCCTTAATCTGGTCATAACTATTTCTTCTTTTCTATTCCCTCCCCTATTCTTCACCGCCCCAACTTTACTTTGTATAGCATATAAATGTCTCCCTTTAGTTTCCATATCCCACTGATGTTGCCATTCTCTAATGCTTCTTTCCATATTATACTCTTTCCTTCAGACTTTGACAACTTAATATTTCCTTCAATACTCTCTTTTTTAACAGCTTGTTTGGCTAACTTGTCCACTCTCTCATTACCCACAATGCCAATATGAGCAGGAATCCAAGTCAATTGAATCTCATAGCATTTTCCCCTTATTCTTGTGTATATTATCAATATTGAATACAGTAAATCCTGATGACTATTAGATATACCAGTCATGAGACTGTATAAAGCTGACACTGAATCACTTCCAATTAAAGCTTTTTTGATTTTGTTTTCCTCAATCCATTCTAGCGCCATCTTAATAGCATATAATTCAACTGCATACACACTCAGATCATTTGTGGTTCGTCTGCTTATCTCACCTCTTTGGTTGAAAATGTAAACTGCAGATCCGTCTGTATAAATCTGAATATACTCTTTATATTTAAAATCTATATGTCTATAAAATTCCGCTACCAGATCTGTACTATTACTTACTGTTTTAACTCGAAGTAATTTAAAATCAACTTCCATGGTTTCTAGCTTCCATACCGGTGTATCAGGCCATATTATAGTTGGGCAGAATTCCTTTTCATACACTCCCAATTCTCTAGCCGCCTCATCTCTACCCACCCAAAACTGAACTTTTGTGCTCTCTCCCTTTCCCAATTCTCTTGTAATATTATTTTAGTTGGATGACTATCTCCATGCCCTTTTAGATTTACCCAATAATTTACAAGCAATTGTTTACGTCGGATGTTCGATGGCATTTCTCCCGCTTCCACCTGTAGAGCACACACTGGTGTTCTTTTATGGCAGATTGCAGCCATGACTTTTAAAGGTGCATACGCCACCTACTGTACCGGAGTATGTTGCATGAACTATGTTTGTTGACACAACTTCATTTCATAAAATAATTAAAATAATAATGAGAGAAAAAACTAAATCCTATTATATATCTCTCTATTTTTCAGATAATAATAATAAACCTTCAAGGCTTCACTTCCTTCCTGCCTGACTTATCTTTTGATTTAGCCTTTGTGAGGATCAAACTCAGCAGGAAAAGAAATGTACTTGAGTAACAGAATAAATCAAGACTATTTGTTGAGTTTTTGTCTTCAAACCTTTATTGAAATAAATGAGAAGCTCTGCAGCCATCAGCAGCTACTAGATGCTGCTCCAAGAAAACTTTATTAAAGTGAAAATCTAAGTCAACACAGTTTGTACACAACAAGTTCAGCCCTGAGATCATTTCACCATTTCTAAGAAAACACATTTCTGACATTAAAGGCACAATCAGTGAGCCAGATGTTAACCAAAGTGAAGCCTCGTCCACCACCAACATTTAAACCACAGGACTGGAAGTTGTCTCCCTCCTACACAGAACACAGAGACACTGAGGAACCATAGAAACAGACTGTAAATCCAGGATAAAGAGGTTCAGTGAATGTGGTGTTGAAGGTGTGGAGGTGGATCAGTGTGTCAGAGGAGACTCTGTAGAAGGACAGAGAGCCAGCAGGACAGTCCACATACACTGCTACTCTGTTAGAGGAGGAGGAGGAGGAGGAGGAGAGAGGGAGGACTGTTTCTCTGTTATTGTGCCAGACAGAGTAACGACTATCAGAGCAGCTCAGACTCCAGGACTGATCATTCCATCCAAACACACAGTCTTTACTCTTTCCTCTCCTTCTGATTCCTCTGTAAGTCACTGATATATAAACTCCTCCTCTCCACTCGACCTCCCAGTAACAGCGACCAGTCAGACCATCTCTACACAGCAGCTGAGGCCAGTAGTCAAATCTCTCTGGATGATCAGGATATGGCTGCTTCTCTCTCACCCATGTCACCTTCCTGTTGTTGTCAGACAGTTTGAGGTATGTGTTTGCTGTGTTTGTGTCCAGTGTGAGTTCACAGAAATCTGATGGAGAGAACGAGACACAACACAGCAGCAGTTTATCATCAGACACATCTGAAGGTTTATTCTTTGTTTGTGTGCTGATGTTGTTCATTTCTATAAAGTTTAATGATGCATTTAGTCAGTAATGTTTGAATGAATAAATATCACAACTATCAACTTTGTATTAAGAGAAACTGACTGTGTGCTGTTTTGTCATCATGAGTCAGATTGAATCCACACTTACACTTCCTCAGACCAGGTTTTAACCTCTGCTCTCCACCATGGTCCACCCTGGAGGAAGAAACACAGTCAGAGTGATTTTCTATCCAACATGAGAAAGAACCTGAAAGACCTGAAGAAGAAGAAGAAGAAGATCCAACGAAGGTTGAGGTCAAGGGCAACTGGACTTTGTTGACCACCCTTGACCTCAACCTTTGTTGGACAAATATTTGACCTGGATGAATGTGAACCTTCACAGACAAGAAGAAGAAGAAGACAACTGATATGATAGCAGAATGTTAAATATTGTCCTTTGCATTTTGTCCCACAAAATAAACAGTTTGACCATCATTCACACATAATAATAATAAAGACACCTAGAATGTGTTTCTATCAGCAGCAAATCATTTATAATGTAATTATATGCATCTAAATTTGACCATTCTTTTTGCTTTAAATATTTAACGATTGTATTCACAATAAAACAAATAGTTTTCAATAGTTTTTACTTTTGTTTATATTGAACCAACTTCATTCCAGATGAAGAAAAAGAATAAAGACCTGCTCCCAACACTGTGTGTGAGAGAGAGATCTGAAAAAGACATGCCAAATTATTGCAACAAAATGTATTTCCTCATGCCATGGAAACTCTGAATAATTTAGAAAATAAATAATTGTTGTTGTTTGTATAAACTTTAATATAATATTATTATGCTGTTTCCTATTTTAATAATTGTTCCTTGCTACTGCGTGTCAAAAACCAAGATATTTTCAATGTAAGATATGTTTTATTTTGTTTTTATTTGTTATTATATATATATTAAAAACTCCCTCTCACCTCTTGCGAGGAGTTATGTGTCATCCTCAGGCTCGGGTCCTCTACCGGAGTCCTGGGAGTTTGAGTGTTCTGCGCAGTATCTTAGCTGTTCCTTAGACTGCACTCTTCTGGACAGAGACTTCGGATGTTGGACTATGCTGAAGCCACTCTCCCAGTCTAGGGGTCACAGCCCCCAGTGCTCCGATCACCACTGGCACCACTGTTGCTTTTACTCTCTACATCTTTTCTAGCTCCTCTATCAGTCCTTGGTATTCCTCAAGCTTCTTGTGTTCCTTCTTCTTGATGTTGCTGTCACTTGTCGATCAACACAATGTCTGGTTGGTTAGCCATCACCCGTTTGTCAGTCTGGATCTAGTATTTTAGTCATTTTAGTCATTTAGGCATTTAGTATTTAGGATTGGGCATTTGGGATTTAGGATTGAGGAGTGTATGCAAAAAAAGGTGTGTGGCCCAAAGACTGGTGGCTGGGTTTGAAATGGATGGTGTGCAGAGGCATGTTATGGTCAGGAGGGGAAGCTCTGAGTGCTAAAGAGCACACTGCAATGAAACCAAACAGAGCGAGTGAGCAGGGCTGGAGAGAGGACTATACTTGATAATTTATGTGGCCATGATTCGAATTTGGGGGGGATTAGGGGTGTCTGAGCCCCCTATTTAAAGCTTGGACCCCCCCAAAAGTGGCAAAAACAACAGTTCAGGAGGGTCTTTCTTACCTGTAATTGTAAATATTACAATATATTTCCCATACTAATATATTTAAAAATCTTGAAATACGATTTGAGAAACCCCCAAAATGGACCGTACCATTTCCTAACATTGATGTTAGTCTGCATCACTCGCAGTGGCAGCTGCTCCAGTCCGGTGTGTCACACGCTATGGAGACGCTGCAGGTTAATGTCAGTAGTTAATTATCTAGCTGCTTTAATACACTTATCTTTCCTAACTTCAGAGTTTTATAATTAGCATTTCTTTTACTTAAAATGAGTTATCTGATGTTAGCTGAGAGCCCACCCTATCATTTTTATAACTATGTAATTTAATATTTTATGTAATTGTCACCTAACACTGGTGCTCAGGCAGTGAAATTGGGGATTAGTTATTGTAGAGATACATTTTTACACCAATATAGAGTTTATTATTTAATTTGAAGTCTTGAGTAAGTTGAAACTTTAAACTTGAAGAGAATGATAAGAATTGGGAATTAGAGATAATAATGCAGACTGTATTTTATTATAGTGTCTTTAGTTCTGGTTCAACATTGTATTGGTCTGTTTTGAGCGGTCATGATGGTCTGCTGTTGTATGTCTGACTTGCTGGCAGATTTGCTCTAGAATACTTGGTGACCCCTAACTACAAAAGTTGTCATGTGGTTTGGGGCACCTATCAACTGGTGTAATGAATTTGATTTATCATCATCTACAGACTGCAGACATTAGTTAAATAAGCAAGAATATTAAACAATGCGACAATGTGCATGTTTTCTATGCTAGTAATTTATATTTATAATAATTGACTGCACCAAGGAAAGGGACATAGTTTCATTAATAATTTGTTTATTTTTCACAAGGCAATAAATTATTTTAATTATTTTTTGGTTATTGGAATACATAACACTTCAAAATAAAAAAATATTCATACTAAACTATGGCATAAATAAAATATTTTTACTTTTTGTTTCACAAGCAAGATGCCAAATGAGTAAAGATAACTTTCAGCTTCACACAGCCAAGCAACAGAATACCAAATTTCCTGAATACATTAATTTATTGATCAAAAACATTTTTATTGTTGCTATCATGTTACACTAACCTCACGCACACACACACACACACACACACACTCTCTCTCTCTCTCTCTAACTGATGGTGACATGGACTTAGTTTCACATTTGAGGGAGGGCTGTCTGGATCAAGATCTATCGGCATGCAACAAACTAATAGAATGGGATGGTTATTAGAGGAGGAGCCTACCATCAAAACTATGAAGTTACTAGCATAATTTAAGGCAGGACACTTTTTCATAGTGGTCAATTGGTCTGTTTTGCTTCCATGTCTTCTTTACTCTAATGGAAATAAAACTTGAATATTTCTTTAGATTGTGTTTGTTTTAAGCCTGATACCCTCTGTCTGTTTGCATTGGTAGACTTCTTATAAATTAACCAAAACAAGCTAATCTGCATATTTAAACAGAACATTTCAGAGGAAAATACTCTTGATGTAAGTCATTAACTGAGGAAGTTCAGTGGTGATATACTTAAGTTATTTTGTTTATCCTATTCACCTGCATTGACTGGTCAAATGTGTGCAAATTGGTGCATTTTAATTAGTTAACGGGGTAGTGATGGAGCAGTGGATAACATGCATGCCTTTGATGTGGGAGACCTGGGTTCAACTTCCCACTGTGACACATCCACCAATGTGTACCTGAGCAAGACACTTAACCCCTTGGTGCTCCAGAAGTGTGTGACCTCCAACATATATAGCAGCTGTAAGTCGCTTTGGATAAAAGCATCAGCTAAGTGACTAAATGAAAATGTAATGTAACGCATAATTTGCATATCAATGTGGCGTGTCTCCACTAAGTACAGTACATTAGCCTGTATGGATATGAGATATTGCCTTAGTTAAACTTCAGCTAACTTATTACATTAGCTAGTAGCTTATTATCATGCATGTTAGCAAGTATAGGCCTATATTGCCTTTTGTCTTTTTTGCAGTAAACTCGAGGCACTGGTATTATAGTCTTTTGTTCATTACCACTCACGTCCACACAAGCCAGAAGCTGGGAGGGGCTGCTGTATGTGAGGCGGAGCGGAGGTGAAGCAAAATACTTATATAATATAAACCCCAACACAACATGTATCAGCAACATTGCTCTTGTGTCCATGAGCATGTGATGCACCCAAGATTTTATGTTTTCCAATGAAAAATATGTTATTTCACATCATATTGGGCCATTATTTTCACCATATCTCTGAACAAATAGTTGGAAAAGCTAGAGCAGATAATGAATAAACAACACTCAAAGATCAGTCTACTGGAGGAACTATAACCTTTAGACCTGGAGAAAGTAATTTGGTTGGATCTGTTGCTCCACAGTGATTTCACATTGATGGCACAGCATGTTTTGGGCATCACCCCTAAGCCTTAACGGCAGGAAAACCCTATTAATGTGACCTCAGAATCATTATAGACACGACTGTTCATGTTTGCCTTTTGTGTCTTCATTTTACAGCTTCTGACATTTATCTGTAGACAATATAAAAAAATAGGCAGCATGAGAAACCTCCTCCCTTCTGAGGTGCATTTTATTTGCACTTTAAAATACAAAAAGAAACGTCTCCTCATTTGCTTAAAAGGACGAGTTTGCATCACTAATTAGCTTTACTAACCTCAGCTCCTCCAGTCACCTCCGTCCTTTCTTTTCCAAAACCACTTTTTCAGACTGAAAACTCAAACATAATTTAATCAGTCAGTACAGGACAGAGCTACAGGCTACGCCAGTTGAGTCTAAGTTTGTACCTGATGTTCTGAACATTGGACAACATTGTGTTGATTGCACTTTTTTGTTAACTCTCACTTCCTTCCCTTGGTATTTACCCCATTGATGTGATATGTACTATGAGCTCTTACTAGTATTTATTGCTGCTCTTACTAGTATGTATTGTCAGTTGTAGATCTGTAGTTGATGCTCTGTTGATGCTTGTATGTTGTTCCTCAAATGTAATTCGCTTTGGATAAAAGCGTCTGCCAAATGAGTAAATGTAAATGTAAGCTAAAGTCGCTAACGACTAAGCTAAAGTACAGTAGCGTTAGCTACGAGTGCTTAGGCAGAATTACTGTAAGAATAAGTGTTTAGCGGACAGTTGGTTGCTGTAATCACAAATTTAACAAATTTAACTGGTATTTAGCGAGAGCAGCACAACACACTACCAACACACAAGCACCGGAGACGGAAATGAGTCAACACGCTTACCGCAGTACGTCAGCACGTCAGCACATCCCACTCTGCTGCTGTAGTTCAACCTCCTCGCTTTTTTTTCTCCCAGCAATGTCCAGTTTTCTGTCCGGTTTTCATGTAAATATGAAGTCGTAGTCCAACAGAGCTAGCGATGCTAACATCACTGGAACCGGATGTGTACAGAAGCTGGCTGCTGAGAAGCTCGAGTGAAGATAAATCAACGTTTTAATCCCAAAAACTAAAGTAAAAAGCTAATTTAACAGTTAACTCTGAGCTCCTCCCGTGAGCAAATGGCGTAGTTGTCAGAGCAGAATTCAGTCCGACTACGGGTGTTTATTTGTCCAAAAGCTGCAGCGCTGCTCCCTGCTCCTCTCCCCCAAGTTTAGCAGCTCTCCACCGGCCAGCAGATTTTCAATCGGCCGCTCTGCCTGGCCCTCTCCACACAACGCTCTGAAGCCATCACTGTACGGACAATCTCAACGCTGATAGGCTATCGCAACTCAACGCTTGCGTTGAAAATATTCAACTCACGCGAATTCCTTTGCACTGCTTTCACTTCACCTTTGCGTCGCTGGCACCGCGTTGCTTCATGCCACCCAACAGGAAGTCGCGGCTCTATGTAAACTCACCGCCCCAAACGCTCGCTTTGCTTTTGATCTGAAAGCACCATCACACCGAGGCAAAACTGGATGGAAACCCTGTGGTAGACCCAGAACTCTGGAGGGATTACGTTAAAGCATCTTACGTAAAAGTAATCAGTCAGGTTTAACCAACCCCTCATCCCCTCATTTAGATATTTCTTTATGCTCCCATGTGGCCTGGGAACACATTGGGTTAGCCCAGAAAGAGCTTGAGAGTTTTTCTGGGGAGAGGGATGTCAGGAAAGGAAATGGAAGATAATGGATGGTTGGATGGACATCCCAAGTGTCCCCCAAAATGTGTTACAATCAAGACATTTCTAGAACAATAATTTCCTTTACAATGTCAAATGAACCAGTACCAGGTATCGCAAAATCCCATATTAAACAAGCTGAGACAGCGGAGACCAAGTCCGTCTCAATGTTGGAATATGGTCCTTCCAGCCTTAACGCTTCATCCATGCACTTCAGTTAAGAGCATTAACAGTTGGAGTTATTCAACTTTCAGACCAGTTCAGACACACCCTGCATGTTTCACTGATGATGTGAGCTCAGACTACAATCAGACTGCTGCAGATTCTACTTGAGAAATATGTATTCTACAGCAAATTTCAAAGAGCTAATTAGAAACAGCCAATCAGCATCAAGAAGCATTTCTACTGTCCAGTTAAACAGTGATCCAGCACAATGTGATCAAAGTGATCCTGATTATCAGACATTTACAGATTCTCTGGTAGGATTCTCACCTGCTGAACTCACCTTCATGTGTGGAGGAAACACTGGGAGAAGAAGTTGCTAATTTTTTCCTCGTCAGTCCTGGTGTCTGTGTGCATCTGATTTGAGGACGCCGTCACATCCTCATAACTTCAGAGTATAACAAACTTCATAGTGACGTCAAAACCGGTCAAACCTGTGGCAGAAACCCAGTCAGTGTCAGAGGAATCACACATCAGGTGATGTAGTTCTGTTACCTGTCCACTAGATGGTGCTAACTAACCATCTGATGAACTAAAGATCAGCTCAGCACTGAAAGATGTCATGAAGGAGCAGTGTGGATCAAGTTGGTACACTACGATATTTTGGACATGTTGGTTTGTAATAAGGCAGAATGAAGCTTGAGATCCCCGGGCGGGGCCCTTCACTCTGTTCCTCAGTCCTGGTTCCTAACAAAGGGGGACCAGAACCTCAGGCTGCCACAGATGTCTGCTTTTAAAGCTCTTCTTCAAACAGACTCTGGCTTCCAAACATTTTTCTTTAAAGGCCTTTTCACTTGTTTGTCGCTGTAAAGACTTTTTACCTTTGTTTTAAAAGGTGTTAAACAGATAAAGTTTGAAATTATTGTCACTTCTAATAGTGCTACTACTACAAATACTGCTTCTGTAATACAAGTACAATATCTACTGCTGGGACTGAAAACTGCTCAGAGGACAGGGTCCGGCTGTAGTTTAGCTGCTGTGTGTGCTTCTGTGAGGACAGTATTTATGAGGACACTGTCCTTAAAAAGAGCATTTGTGTAGGCCTACCTGAGCAACAAAAATTTGCTCAACCTCTGGGGGAAAAGTAGTCGAACTTAAAGGTCCCATATTAAGCTAATTTTCAGGTTCATACTTTTCAATTCAATTCAATTTTATTTATAAAGTGCCAAATCACAACAACAGTTATCTCACAGAGCTTTTCATAAAAAATGGTACAGATATTTATAGTAGTGTTAATCATAACAATCGTAATGTTAATGATTATAATAACAATAATAATAATAATAATAATAATAATAGGACTAGTTGTTGTAGCAGAGGGTGTCGAGCAGGAACATGGGGGCAGCAGGTGACCCGCAACCACAGATCCAGACTCCACAGCTCCAGAGCCAGAAACACCTGCAGGAAGTGATAGGAGAGAGACGAGATTTAGTTTTTTTTCTAGAAAATGTTTATATGCTTTAATGTTCAAAAACTACATTATTTTTCTCATACTGTCCATATCTTCAGCACCTCTATTCACCCTCAGTCGTAAACACTATTTTTAGCTCCTGTCTCTTTAAGGCCGCCCTCCCTAAAAGCTCACTTTGTTCTGATTGACCACCTTGTGGAAGGCAGTCCTGGTGACATGGTTGATGTGGTGTTCAAAAGTGAGGTTGCTGTCAAAGATGACTCCAAGGTTGCGGATGTGTAGAGTTGTCGATGGAAAGGCTGAAGCTGTTGGTATTTTTTGCGAGTGATTTGGGACCGATGATGATCATGTCCAATTGATTGTAATTGAGTTGTAAGAAGTTGGTTTGCATCCAGATTTGTATGTCGATGAGGCAGTTGGTCAGAGTTGCAGAGTTAACTCTCGTGGTGGATTTGGTGGAGATGTAGATCTGGATGTCATCAGTGTAGCAGTGGAAGTGGAGACCATATCTACGTATGACAGAGATGCTCACAAGTCTTTGAGCTAGAGTCCACGTCAAGTCTGAAGTCTCTCGTGGTTATTACGAATGTTGTATCAGCTGCGTTCAATCCAGGTTGCTAATAAAACTTCATAGCTATAACGAATACTGTTAACCGGTTTTTCATTTAAAGAGAACAACCATGTAATGTGCAATGCAATTAATGACAGCTTATTAAATACTGCAAGTCAATAAAACTGTGACGTTGCATAATCAACAATAAATCTGTCTGTTTTTAACTTACAGAGCACAACCATGTAGCCTAATGTACAATGCGTCTACAATTAATGACCGCTTATAAACTACTGTAAGTCAACAAACCCGTTGAGTTTCAGATCCAGTGTAAAGTTAACTAAATAATACTGTAAAGTTACGAGGTCAACAATAAAGCTGTAACCTGTTTTTCACAGAGCACAACTATAATGTGCAATGCAGTTAATGACAACTTATTAACTACTATAAGTCAACACACCCTGCAGACTCTCAAAAAACAGTGTAATGTTAGGCTATTAACTAAATAAAACTATAAGGTTAGGCTACATGATCAACAGTAAACCTGTAACCTCTTTCCAGCCAACAGCAATAATTAACGTGATGGCAGCCTGCGGGATGTAATGATTACGTTAAATGACCACCACAAGTTTGGCAAGTAAACAAACGCTCGTTCATCTTTTCATAACAAACGACAGTCGGAGTAAACCTCTCGTAGCTGAAGCAAGAAGCAAGCTAACGTTAGATGGCCAATGCTGAGCTAAACATGTTCACTCACCACATATTTGGGCACTTCTTTGTTTGGGTCTTGTTGTATGAAGTTTTAAAGCCAAAGTTTATGATAAATGGCACTGTTCGTTGTCCTCGCTCACGTGCGGCTGCGCACAGCAGATGTTACGTGTACGTAGGCAGGTTATAGGTAACGGAGGGCGGGAATAACAGCAAGCTCATCAGAAGTGTTCTAAAAAATAAACAGTGTTCACGAGTGAGGTCGAGCATGACCATGATTTTTGGAGTCATAAGAACAGAAACTGCAAAACTCAACATCAGAGCCATTAAAGGCTGTACTACATTCATGATTTTCAGTTCAACAACAATTATTCAGACAAACTTAATTTACAAACCTCATAAACAGCAACTTTTACATTAAATAAAAAAATGTTTTGGATTCATCACCACAGAAAAGATGTGGATTTGCACATCGGCTATGTTGCTGATATAATTATTGAATTCATTTAAGGCTACACTAATTGATTAATTTACGAGGTATTTTCTCAAATTGGTTAAAAAACACAGTGCTACTAGATGCTGATCCAAGAAAACTTTATTGAAGTGAAAATCTAAGTCAACGGTTTGTAAACAAGTTCAGCCCTGAGATCAATTCACCATTTCTAAGAAAACACATTTCTGACATTAAAGGCAGAATCAGTGAGCCAGATGTTAACCAAAGTGAAGCTTCGTCCACCACCAACATTTAAACCACAGGACTGGAAGTTGTCTCCCTCCTACAGAGAACACAGAGACACTGAGGAACCAGGCCAGAGCAGAAACCCAGGATACAGAGGTTCAGTGAATGTAGTGTTGAAGGTGTGGAGGTGGATTAGTGTGTCAGAGGAAACTCTGTAGAAGGACAGAGAGCCAGCAGGACAGTCCACATACACTGCTACTCTGTTAGAGGAGGAGGAGGAGGAGGAGGAGGAGGAGGAGGAGGAGGAGAGAGGGAGGACTGTTTCTCTCTTATTGTGCCAGACAGAGTAACCATCATCAGAGCACCTCAGACTCCAGGACTGAACATTTCTTCCAAACAGACAGTCTTTACTGTCTCCTCTCCTTCGGATTCCTCTGTAAGTCACTGATATATAAACTCCTCCTCTCCACTCGACCTCCCAGTAACAGTGACCAGTCAGACCATTTCTACACAACAGCTGCCAGTAGTCAAATCTCTCTGGATGATCAGGATATGGCTGCTCCTCTCTCACATATTTCACCTTCCTGTTGTTAGACAGTTTGAGGTTTCTGTGTGCTGTGTTTGTGTCCAGTGTGAGTTCACAGAAATCTGGTGGAGAGAACGAGACACAACACAGCAGCAGTTTATCATCAGACACATCTGAAGGTTTATTCTTTGTTTGGGTGCTGATGTTGTTCATTTCTATGAAGTTTAATGATGATGCATTTAGTCAGTAATGTCTGAATGAATAAATACCACAGCTAGCAACTTTGTATTGAAAGAGAAACTGACTGTGTGCTGTTTTGTAATCATGAGTCAGATTGAATCCACACTTACACTTCCTCAGACCAGGTTTTAACCTCTGCTCTCCACCATGGTCCACCCTGGAGGAAGAAACACAGTCAGAGTGATTTTTTTATCCAACATGAGTCCTAACTGCTGTTCAACATGAAGCAGTGTTCCTCAGTTTGTCAGCGTGACAGAGAAACAGGCTGAAAAGATTCTGTCTCAACTGTCTCCAGGATTCTTTCACTGTCTGAGAGAACAAGACCTGAAGAAAAAGAGAAGACGACTAATATGAGAGCAGGATGAAAAATACTGTCCCTCTGCATGTTGTCCCACAATATAAACAGTTCGACCAGCTTTCACACATGAACAACTAACTTGTATTGTGTAATTTATATGTCAGAAACATAGGGTCTGAGGACAGAGAGTCCACATGATGTACAATCCGTAAAGATTTCTGAGACAATTTTGCGCTTAAAACTGACTTGACTTTGGAATTTCATTTCAATAAAGGACTGTATTTCACAGAGAAAAATGAGGCTAAATTATGAAGTTTACACAGAATAAAGGCACCTAGAAGGTGTTTCTATGCATCTAAAATTGCTCATTCTTTTTGCTTTAAATATTTGCAAAGAAAACTCCCCCCTACTGTCTAACGTGCACAACGTTTCGGTGCTAGACCATCATCAGGAAAATGGTGTTACATAGTGAAAAACCATGTTTTGAAGGAGGTGGCTTATTTGTCTACACCAATCACTTACTTCCAACCATTACAAAACATTCATTAATATTTCCATGGGATGAATGTAGATTTCCATATACTGAATGTACATCAAAATAATATCATGAAGTACACGCATGAACAGACATGCTCTCAAATCTTGCTGGTACCTTATATTTCAATAGACAAATAGATTAGAGGAAATAGCATAATAAACAACAGATAAACAGAGGAATAAATAATACACACAACATATGGCAAGTCCAGGTTTTGTGGGGGTGAGCATCCTAGCTGCAGAGATCTAGACATACTGGAGTCTGTCAGAAGCCTTGCTGGGCAGACCGAACAGGATACCGTTACAATAGTCAAGTCGGGAGGTGATGAAGGAGTGGATGAGGGTCTTAGCTACAGAGTTGGAGAGGCACTGTCAAGAGTCTGGAGATGTTCTTAAGATGGTAAAAGGCAGTTTTAGTAGTGTTTTTGATGTGCTGTTGGAAGGAGAGAGTGGAGTCCATGATGATGCCCAGGTTGCGTACTTGAACGGATGCAGAGATTGAGCAGCCATTCACATCCAGTGTGATGTCACCAACCTTTCTGAGAAGTGACTGTGGGGCAAACACCATGAGTTCTGTTTTGTCTTTATTGAATTTGAGGAGGTTACTGTCCATCCAGTTCTTGATGTCCTTCAGGCAGTTAATAAGCGGCACTGGTGGAAGGGGAGTAGATGACTTAGTGCTGATGTAGAGCTGGGTGTCATCAGCGTAGCAGTGGAAGAGGAGTCCATGTTTCCGGATGATCATCCCAAGAGGTAGCATGTAGATATTGGATAGTAGCGGGCCAAGCAGTCCTTGAGGCATACCGTGTAAGACTGGCGCCAAATCAGAGCAGATGCCCTTAAGGGTGATGTATTTTTGCCTGTTGGTGAGATAGGATTGAAACCAGGAATATACAGTACCAGTGAGACCAATGAGTTCGGAGAGGCGAGTGAGAAGAATGAGTGGGAGACTGTATCGAAGGCTGCAGAGAGGTTGAGAAGAATTTAGATGCTGACATGGCCAGAGTCAGCTGCCATGAGATGGTAATTTGTGATTTTAATGAGGGCAGTTTCTGTGCTATGATGTGTCCTGAAGCCAGATTGAAATGGCTTGTAGAGGTTGTGATGTAGCATATGATGGTTGAGATGGGAAGCCACAGCTGTTTCCAATAACGTGCATATAAAAGGTAGGTTGGAGATTGGGCAGTAGTGGTTTGGATCATCAGGGTTCAGATCAAGTATTTCAGGAACCTGGAGCATAGCACTGGACAGAGTATGTTTGGAGCTCTTAACATGGTCGTTGTAGGCTTCCTGGTGGACAGTGAGGCCAGAATTTTTTATAGTACCTCTCCAGCCTCCGCCCTGTGGCCTTCATGAGGTGTTCAGCAATGAACCATGGAGCGGAACAGGAGAAGGAGACAGACTGAGTGATGAGGGGGGGCAACAGAGTACAGACTACGTGACAGGGCCAGGTTGTATTAACCAAGTCATCAACTGTGCAGTTTGGGGGATAGCTGATAAGATGGCCTACAAGTGTACAGAATAGTTTCGGTATGCACACTCGTTTGATGTTGCGATATGCAATGGTCCTTTTCACACACTTCCTGTGTGTGCACAGAAACAGAGAACATGATGGCAAAGTGATCAGAAATAGCCAGATCAACAGTTTGTAGATGGGTGGGGGTTGTACCTGTGGAGCATACCAGGTCCAGTGTATGACCTTTAACATGTGTGGGGCCGTTGTCATGTTGTGTAAAACTAAAGCAATCCAGTAGTGACAAAAATTTTGCAGCGTAAACATCTCTGGAATCGAGATGGATGTTAAAGTCACCAAGTAGGATAGTAGCTGGCGAGGTTGGGCAAATCAAGAGCAAGACAGTCAGAAAGCTCAGGCAGGAAACTAAGCAGATGACTTAGGCGGGCGATGGACAAGGACCACTTGTAGCTGCAGAGGCCCAGACAGAGCAAAGTGAATGCACTCAAATGAAGAGGCGTGTACGGAGATTCTTTTATCTGGATATCTGTGCAGCCCCATGCACATTGTGGGGGCGACGTAAGAGATGGAGAGATTTAATCAACTCAAGGCTAATGTTACTCGTTACGATGTGTGAAGTGAGATTCTTGAGTTCCAAAGCGGAGTACCTTAGGAAAGCCATGATGCCGGAGGAGACCGCTAGCTTGTCCAACACTAGCTAGCGTAAGCTTACAAGCCACAGACCATCCAGCAGAGAATCACGGCCAAGCTTCAACAGAGATTAATGTGGAGGATCAAACATTCATCAGTGTTAATTACAGCTGTTGGCAAAGCCAAAGTTTGGAAGTAGCCTGTCGACCACTCTGCAAGGTAGTGTAGCAGCTGGAAAAAGCTAAACCTAACCCTTGTGAACATTTCAAATGGATGTGTTCAGGGTGAGACTCTTAATGTATTCCAAATTTGGTGCAGATGTGAGGATGTAGACTGAAGTTACAATGACTTCCTGTTTATGGCGAATAATCGATTTTGGACATCATGCCACGGGCGCGCTGTTCCACGAAAACTCACCTGCACAACTTTTAACCGTCAATGGGTTTAGACTGCACAGCACAAATCTAAAGTCAGTCGGACTAAATCCCTAGGAAGAGTTCATTTAAGTACAAAGTGTGTAAATCGCCAAAAATGACCATTTAACCCAAAATGACCATTTAACCCAAAATGGCCGACTTCCTTGGGTTTAAGAATGACCTGATACACGTACCACAGAAATTTCGTACATGTATGTGAAATGTAGTCCAGGGGCTGCTCTGTAGGGAGCACTAGCGAGCTATTTTGCCACGCCCATCCGCGAAACCCATAAAAAAAAATCTCTGCAAACATGATTTTGTTTTTCAGTTTTCCTTCTTCAGAACTGCAACCCTTTTTTTACAATGTTGCGCAAACAATTCTTTAGAGTGTCAATAATAATACATGTAAATGAAGTGAAAACGGTGGGCTTATTTTTTGGATTTTTATACCTTGATACATTTAAGATGAATTGGCTTAAACGATTATATAGAAACCCTACGTCCATTTGGAATGTTTTACCCCTTTCTCTATTATTTAAGCTGGGTGGCTTAAACCGTCTAGTTTGTAACTATGATATTGATAAGGTATCTGTAAAAATGTCTTCCTTTCATCAACTTGTCATGGTCTCTCATCTACAAGCACAATTTTTCACCTCACAAATATCTTATATGGAATAACAAGAACATCTTATATTAACACAAATCTCTCTTCATGGAATATTTGTTTAACAACAATGGTCTTCTGTTTACTTATGAAGAGTTTCCGTTGCTGGGAAGCTGGGGACTATGCAAATGTAGTTGGTGCAATACCCTCTGGAGTCTGTATGCTATTCAAATCTCAAACAAGGGTCACTGCACAACAATTGTTGTTATTTCCATCAGACAGTCATATAGGTAAAATTAGTTTTTCCAAAGAGATATCTATTCCAAAGAGATATTATTACAGTAACATATGCAATCTCATACTGGATGTGGATGATACAGTATGAAGAACTAATTTTATATATATATCTATAGATCTATATCTATCTATCTATCTATATATATATATCATCCACAAATTGAAATTCAGTACTTAATCACCAATAAAATCAAAGACTCATTCATAAATTCTATTCAGCTTAAAAATATGTTAAGAATAGATTTAAGAAAGACACTCACGTATTAGTACAAATTTCGTATTCATAAATGTAAATTCACAAATAAGAAACCTTGCTTTTTTGCCTTTTCAAAAGAGTTCAAACATTACATCTCATCAATTCATTTCAGTGGTCTCAAAAGCAAAAGGCAATTAAGTCCCTTTCCCCCCCAGCGCTCAGCTCATGTACTTGATTCATTGTATGATTGTTTTGTACTTCTGTAATTTTTATAAAACAAAGACTCATACTATGTGAGACTTATACAGCAACATTATATATTATTTTTTTCACCGTACATATAGTATGTAAAACAATTTTGGAAAGATGTATGTACATTTATTAATAATATTCAAGTTTCATCTTGTTCTGGCAGAATGTCCTTTTTGGGGTTAGCCAGTAATAAAAAGCAAAGCTGCGACCATTATTTCTTAATTAATTTTATGTTGTTTCTAAATTTTATGTTGTTGGCTAAATTTATAAACAAAAATGCAAATTTACAAACAAAAAACACATTTATAGTCTTTGAGAAAGATGAACGGAGCTACTTGTAGCGACATTACTGTCCAACACTGAAGCTAAATTCATCTCAACAAATTCAGTAGCTGATATTTCATTCTGAACCAATAGTGTTGAACAGACCGACCAACACTATCCCTAGAGCCATGTTGCTAGCAGTGCTCACATGAGAATGATTTTATATACAAGTTTCTGATGTTCCTAATGATAAGACTTCTGAAGATCCATGTGTTTCCTAACTCAGGCCTACAAATTGGTCTGAACAGAATTAGGAGAAATAAGAAGTGATAATGGACTTCATGATGATGGACTCCGCCACTTTTATAGAGGGGGAAAATACACAACAGAAAAACATGGTTGTGAGGTTAGAGTATTGTGGCGATCAGCGCACTCGCCTGCGCCACACACACACAGCTCAAGGAATATCTGTGAAATAGCGTTTCAAACCACACTAGTCCCCGAAAGTCCAGTGTGTTACAGCAAATGCGTTACTTAGCAGCAGCATCGGCCGACAACGGGGGAGGGCGGGAACTCCGGTGTTGTTGGAGAATTACTAATCTTGACTATTAGACCAAGAGGCGTCACTTGGTTTTATTTTTGTTGGCCAACTTTTATATTGAACCACAAACTGAGGCTTTTTTTGTTTGCTTGCTGGGATCCAGAAAATGAGGTTTTGTTGAGATATGGACTCTTGTGGAGATTTGAACTGACATAAGGACTCATTAATTGGTGGTTGAATTGTGGGTTTTGTATTGAGCTCTTAATGTATAATACCACTGTGGTGAACTTTGTTTTCTTGTTGTCTGTAGGTAAGCCTACCTGATAATATTATAGGAAATCATTTATTGCCATGACTTGCATCCTTCTTATCATGGCTGACATCTACAGTAATAATACAGGATTGATGTGCATCTTCAATTGAAATACCTGGTTGTTAAGTAAGGTGGAGTGATTGTCTTGTACTGAAAGACATGGGTCCTTATTTTGCATGCAAACATGTACGTAATGTTTTTGAGTAAATATACTGAACATTGAATGACAACATTACTAACATTAATTGATGTCTTAATGAGCTGAATGTTATTCCTTCATTTAGTGCATACATTTCAAAAGTGGCAAATAAAATTTCTGAGAGGCACACCCTGGTGTCAAAAAGGAACAAGGAGTATGTCAGTTATTATAAAAATAATAGCATATTATATCACAACCGCAATATTGGTTATTTTATTGATTTTCCAACATTGTTCAGGCCTAGCAGTGTGTGAGCTCATGTTGTCCAAACCTGAGAGTGTCCAGTCTCCAGTGTGGCTCCTCCAGTCCAGCAGAAAGCAGCTTCAACCCTGAGTCTCCTGGATGATTGTAGCTCAGGTCCAGCTCTCTTAGATGGGAGGGGTTGGAGCTCAGAGCCGAGGCCAGAGAAGCACAGCCTTCCTCTGTGATCAGACAGCCTGACAGCCTGGAATCATAAATTCTGTGTTTTAGAAAATCATGTCAGCAGGAAAATCCTACAGACCATTTTCACTAACATGAACCTAAAACCAGAAGAGTAGGATTTAAAAGCAATAGCTTAATACTGACCTGAGAGTTTCCAGTGTACAGTGTGGACTCTCCAGTCCAGCAGACAGCAGCTTCACTCCTGAGTCCTGCAGGTCGTTGTTACTCAGGTCCAGCTCTCTCAGACTAGAGGACTGGGAGCTGAGAACTGAGGACAGAGCTTCACAGCTTCTTTCTAAGAGATTGCAGCCACTCAACCTGAAAAAGTGTTATCAATAAATTATTTATTTTTCCATGGCCCTGACAGTGTTGGAGCCCTAGGCGAGATTTTAAAATGGCGCCCCCTCCAACCCAACCCTACAAAGTCTACCGCAGGGGTTGGGGGTCATCAATCCTAAATCCTCCAAAAATTTTTAAAAACTTCAGCAGCCAAACTAACAATTTTAAAGCATGTATTGATGAAAAGCCAAGTCATTAATCATGGTCAAAAATGAATCAGCATACTTGTCAACCTCCACATCAGAGCCTAAACTGGGAGACCAAACCTAACAACGTATCTGGGAATATGTCCCCCCATAAACTCTGTGTCAACCCAGAGACAGTTTTCTTGCATTGTAGGGAATTTTTGGGCAGGTATGCAAACTGTTCAGTGGTAAAAAAGGTGAGAAGGATACACAAGCAGAGAAACGCACAGAAACAAGGAGGTCTGTTTTTAAGCTTAGTTCCCGACAAGCAAGGGCGTCCCTTTGTTTTCAAAGTGGTGGGCTAAGATTAGAGTGTGTGATAATACACCTAGCTCACAAGACACGGCGATGCACTATGTTGCTGTCTCGAGAACAACAATAACAATTCTGTTCTAAATCAATTTATGGCAAAAATGACTTTATTTATGTAAAGCGAAAAAAAATTCAGCTGGCAGGTGAAAATCTAAAACTATAACTGAATACTAAAGCTGCAAGCAGCGTTGGGCGGGCCCTCGCACTTGTAGCGCGTTGGGTGTGAGCCGGTGCGGCTACGTGCTTACGACGCCGCATGAAGGTGTTATATATCACTTCCTGTGTCCCCTATGTGGAGCTACATAGCACTTGCCGCTATGAATATAAATCGGTATTGCCGTGTAGATCTCTGCGGGGTGGGAGAGTTATCAAGCACGTAAAGTTTGGTGCAGATGTGAGCATATACACTGAAGTTACGACAACTTCCTGTGTCATGGCGAAGAGTTGATCTTTGACGCCACGCCACAGACACGCCCACTGACGAAAACTCGCAAATAGCACAACTTTTCATCGTCAATGCCTTTAGAAGGCACAGCAGAAATTTGACGTCGATCCAACTAAATCCCTCGGAGGAGTCCGTTAAAGTACAGAGTGTGTAAATCATCCAAAAATGGCCGTAAAATTCAAAATGGCCGACTTCCTGTTGACTTTAGGGTATGGGTTCTTGAGGCTTTTTTGTGCGTCTTGATATGATACATGTCCCCAGAAAATTTCGTACATGTAGGTTGAACGTGAACGAGGGGATAATCTTTTCCAATTTTCTAGGTGGCGCTAGCGAGTCATTTTGCCACGCCCATGTGCTAAACCCATAAAATACGAAATTTTTCACCAGTTCTGACATGTTTTTTGGTGAGTTTTCGAGTATGTTTAGGCCCTGTCAATGGAGCCTACTTTGCAGAAAAAAAATATAATCTTAGCAAATTCAATAGGGACCTCACACGGTCGTGCTCGGGCCCTAATGCAGTTCAGCACTCGTTCTGTGTTGCTTTCTGATAGGTTTCTCCTGTAGATCAACTTTTCTCATGTAACATCATCCCAGCTTCAAAACAAATACGTTAAATATTTTTACCCATGCCCTGTGTTGAGGTGCGTGACGACATATCATCAAATGCAAGTAAATGTTTGAAACATTTAAATTATCTTCATTTTCGCTGTAATGTTCACTGCAACAGAGGGACTATGTGTAAGGTTTTCAATGAAATTAATTAAATTTTCATTATTGACTTATTGTCAATGGGCTCAAAACTCACTTAACTTACTCACTATTGTCTTGTATCAGCCATTATTCTGCTTTTAATGTGGGGTCTGCGGGTCGGATTCAACCCTGTGCGCGCTCCTGAGCCTCTCTCGTACTACAGCGACAACACGGCAGCTAACGTCATGCAGTCCACTAATGCCATAAAACAACCGGCTCACAGCAAAACACAGGCTCCACGTAAGGATACAAAACAACAACAAAGGTTTATGTGCTGAAGCCCATCAGACCAAACAGGTTCAGATTATGTCGAGTAAGAACAAAGTGAGTATTAGTAAAGATGGAGAAACAGAGAAAGTCACGATAGCTCGTCAGCTAACAACGAGCAGTTGCTAATGTTATCCTGTGCAAAGTTATATCGCTTTCCATATTACTTTACCAACTCTACGCAATCCATGTTACTATCTTGTGTACCACTGTTGATTTAGCCTACAAGAAAAGGACGGTAAAAAGCAAATGTGGAGCGATGTGTTTACTAGCCTATATTAATGCAGCCACAATTGAAATTTATTGTGGTTTACGATACTCAGGTACACAGCATCTTCACCTCTCAGTCGCTGTAAGTAACGTGACCCACATAATATACAACCCAGAGGAAGAGCCATCCACCAACACTACGGTAAAGTTATTTACTGTGGTCTAACTGTTATAAAGAGTGACACAATATTGTTAATATTCAGTCCAGCTCAGTAACCGTTTCGTTATCATCCAATACATTTAGCTGTGCTGACATTGCTGAGCCTCCGGTGACAGATACACAGATAGTAAAGATAGGTACTGAAAGCAGCAGGCGAGCCAAGGCTGTAGCACGTCGGCTAAATGCAGTAAATGTACCGTGATCATGTAAAGACCTGCCGATGATAAAATATTACTGCAGGGTTCTTGCACCATTTGAAAAGTCAAATTTAATGCTTTTTAAGACCTTTTAAGACCTCAACAAATACAAATTTAATATGTAAAATTTTGAAATAATTTCTTTGACAGAAAGCGTTTGATCTCTTAATGAACGTTACAATGCCATATTTGGCAGTTATTTCCGCCACAGGTGAATGACTTTGCATATTCCTAATCATATGAGTTATATTAATGGCGGGGTCTCACATTGTCAATTACTAAAAGAAAACCATACAAATACACGCTAATTAGGCGTTTTAGGCGACTGTGTGTGACAATTTTCAAATCGTCAAATTTAATACCTACAGCAAATTTACGGTCAATTTAAGACCTTAGTTTCCCTGATTTCAATTTAAGACCTTTTAAGGAGCCGCAGGAACCCTGTACTGTAACGTTGCAGTAGGGGGTTTCCCTGAGTTTCCAGCATTTTGTGTGAAGCTGTCTCCCTGCCCGTCTCACTCTGCTTTTGTTGTGTGTTTTTTTTTATCAGGAGTACTGTGCCAATATGCCGGTGTCTCGCTGCGCTGAATGGAAGGTACGGCGCCGGTGTTGAGTTGCCTCTGAGCCGGGAATGTTTAAGTAACACAGCCTGAACATGTCTGAGTGAAAAACCACAGCCTGAACATGTCTGAGTGAAAAACCACAGCCTGCATGCTGGTGTTTCTGCGTTTATTGCAGGATTTCTGTAGGAAAGCGGTTGTGTTTCAGATTATGCTCACTCATGAGTTCAAGCGAGCACGCGCACAGGCACACGCCTGGTTGGTCTTAAAACCACACTGCTAGTGCATTTTAAAGATGAGATGATGACAGATGGCAGCTACTACTGAGACATGACTTTTGGCAACGCAAGACTTGAAAGTTAGTAGACATCAGAGTTGCCAGATCTCGTGATAAACATATCCGATATTTTTAAACGAGGGATACATCTTGATTTTATGTCTTTTGGCAAGCAATGGGTGAGAGGTTATTGCATTCACTGGAAGCAAGAGGACGTTTGCTTTGGTCTTGTAAGTATCTGTGTTTGACATGCCATTCATTATTTACATTATTTGTTATCAAGTGTGGGGGGAGGGAGGGAGAGAGAGATAGATATTTGTGTATATAATAATATAATAAAATAATATTGTTGTGGATCAGCCAGTGTGTTTAATTATTTTAGAGGAAAAAGAAAAATGAAGATCTATAATATCTCACTTTGGGTCTCCAAGGGGGCCTCCTCCCAAGATTTGGCCTTTGTGACCTGCACAGGAAAAGACTCCGCTTTGGGGTATAGAGATACACCTGCACAAGCTCAAAACAGTCAAAGACTACAAACTGTGTATTCTGAGAGACATCCTAGACACCCTGACCATAAAAAGGTGTCACCCCGACGCTCCCCAGAAGGAGCCACATGGCAGGATAACCATGGCCCCCCTTTCTAATAACTCAAAACATCAAAGACTCCTTCAGTCTTGATTCTATACCCCACCAAAGAGCCATTAACATGGACTCTTAACCTGCCCCTTCCTTCTCACGAAGATATGTGAAACTGATAAAGACACCAGAGGAGGACGCTGGCCCTGAACTCCTTTGTGTAGACAAATGAATACTGTCTCCTTATAACTTGCCTATTACCTTGTTTAAGCAAATAATCTTTGTTAAGTTACTTAGTAGTTCTCGCCACTTCGGTTTGAGTAGTTCTATTACCATGTTCTTGTTAAGACTGTGTTGAAAAGAAGAATCCATAAAGAAAGTTAATTTGCAGAGTTTTAATCTTCCTCAATACTCACTGATATTCCTTTAATTTATATTATACTAATGCCATGCTTCAAAACCGTTTTATATATTTTCTTGTGTAACAGAATATTATTTGTTAATAATAATAATTAAAAAATTAATTAATAAGTTATCTCAGTATCCTCTCATGGGACCAGAGCTCCCCCCAGAGGGCAAAAGAAGTATTACATGTAATGCGTCTCCCACTGTTTTAATCACTCTGTATTTTATTGTGTATAATCTGATGCCATGTTCGTGTAACTTGCTTATATTCTCTAAGTAAGAATGTGTAACAGCCAATATTATCCAGGAAACGTTGAGTTAAGTTTCTTTCATTCTGAAATCCTGAAAATGTGTAACTGGTAACCATTCTAATCGTTACAATGATTACTTAATAGTTATATAGTACTTTGTATCAAATGCTTAAAACTAAGAACAGTATAACTGTTTATGACATTTAAGGTTTGATTGTGGGACGGTATTTGATTCAAATACACGCAAATAGACTTTAAAATAGACATTAAAGTTAAGGGACAGCCTCTCAAAAACAAAAACGTATATTTGCAGCCGTTCAATGTTGGTCTAATTGATGACTAGACTATTTTTGGGCTATGGTTAGACGTCTACCAAACTTTGACTGGCAGCCCAAATTTAGCCATTTTAGCCCAGATGTGGGCTGTGTTTAGATGTCTATTAGATGTATTTTAGACGTAAATAGCTTGCCCACTTTTATTAACCAGTAACATCCCAGCAAAGTTATAAAATTGGCTCACATGTTCAGCTGTCAGACTCCGCAGTGTAGCGGACTAGGAAAAATATCCTCCCAATGCTGCCTCGAATTGGCTGTTGGGTTGAGTGACGATTGGTTAGGCACAGCCAGTTGTACAGTTGCAAAGCTCATGCTAGAGAAGAGAGGACTCGGACTAAATGCTGTCTTAGCAACCATCAACCCCCGCTAAAATATTTTCTCATTGGATCTACACAAATCAGGTAGGTGACCCATTTTGGTTTCAAAACGGCAAATTTCGCCGTTTTCGCGAGTCTGCAGTCCTGTATCGGGTAATTTTTCTGAAATAAAAGAGCATTGGTTTAGTTTCAATGGTGGAGTAGACTCAAATGAAGGCAAGGGTCAGGGGGTAGTCCCACAGAACATTTTAAGCAATAAAGACCTGCATTCTGGTGAACATTTCTGCACTAATTTATAGTGGAAATGTCTTTATCTATATAAAAGGGAAACACAATATTCAGGCAGCAGGTGAAAATTCAAAATACTGTATAAAAAAATGTAGCTACTGCTTTTAAATTTTTTCTCCTTTAGCTCAATGTTTCAAATTTAATAAAATCCCTGCTGAGTCAATCAATTTTCACGCAAAATGCAAATGGGAAATCCATGTCAGATCCTAGTATTTTGTCACCCTATCCATGCTACACACCTCCGTGAAGCTGGGAGACTCAGCTAGAATCTCCAAACACACATCAAACACCTAAATAAGCTTATATCACAACATCAATCGCTCTGTGAACACTACATACCTTCAGTTATTGCCATCCAGATATCTCTCATTTCATCCTACACTGCCATCTCACCTTTGCCTGATTAGGTGGATTCTAGTGATGTAAAGAGTGAGTCGGCTAGATCTTTGTCATAAAAATCAATTATTTCAAACTCCCGACACTCTGACAGGATCGGTAAGGATGAACTGACAGCAGCCTCTCTGATCATGGAAGTAATTCGTTAAAGCATAAACGCACAACCTAAAGAAATCCATTTACGCATGATCCATCAGCTACCGTGTTGTTAAAGAGGAGCCGAGCTGCCCCGTAGTTTGCATCCTGCCAAAAATCTGGACCGTTAAATTCCAGCAACAGGAAATAACGTTACTGTTTTACTGACCTATCAAAGAGACCAGAATTATACCTGGAAATAGGTCTCTGTTTCCAAGAGGTCAAAAACCATACCGCACCACCTTTTTAACTCGATAAATTTATTAATTTGGATTCAGTTTGAAACTCTTTAATAGATCCTGTGTTTTAGCAGGTTTTCTGCTCATGTTCAAAACTTTATTCTCTCTTACATATCTGTGTTCTCTATCCTGAAATGTCATCATTTAAGAAGAATTCAAAATATGTCTACCTGCCCTATACTTTGCTGTGCATAACATTTTTGTTTCGCTAGTAGTTTCCCCTTTAGACCGTTTGACTGACACAGTTTGGGACGGCATACTGCATGTAAAACCAAAACCAACCGCAAACACTTGTGATCAGAGTTGATTCTCAAAAACCTTCTCTTGCAGAGCCACCCTTACATTTTGCACCCTAGGCAATCGTTTATGTCGCCTATGCCACTGGGTGGTCCTGTAATTGTTAAATATAAAATTAAGCATTTTTGAAATTGCACATTCATATATCCACCTACAGAGCTTTGTTGGAGGCTTTGACCACTGGCAGAAGCCTCAGAAGAACATCCTCTGAAGCAGAGTATTTCTTCAGGTCAAACACATCCAGATCTTTTTCTGATGACAGTAAGATGAAGCCCAGAGCTGACCACTGAGCAGGAGAGAGTTTATCTGTGGAGAGACTTCCTGAACTCAGGGACTGTTGGATCTCCTCCACTAGAGAACGATCATTCAGTTCATTCAGACAGTGGAACAGATTGATGTTTCTCTCTGGAGACAGATTCTCACTGATCTTCTTCTTGATGTACTCAACTGTTTTCTGGTTGGTCTGTGAGCTACTTCCTGTCTGTGTCAGCAGACCTCGTAGGAGAGTCTGTTTGCTTTGCAGTGAAAGACCCAAGAGGAAGCGGAGGAACAAGTCCAGATGTCCATTTGGACTCTGTAAGGCCTTGTCCACAGCACTCTGATAGAGATGTGTTAATTCAGGTTTGTTTCTGAAGACTTTAGAACGACAGGAGGTTGATTGTTTTTCTGCCAGCAGATTGACACCAGAGTTGATGAAGGTCAGATGGACATGAAGAGCAGCCAGAAACTCCTGAACGCTCAGATGGACGAAGCAGAACACCTTGTCTTGGTACAGCCCTCTCTCCTCTTTAAAGATCTGTGTGAACACTCCTGAGTACACTGAGGCTGCTCTGATATCGATGCCACACTCTGTCAGGTCGGATTCATAGAAGATCAGGTTGCCTTTCTGCAGCTGCTCAAAAGCCAGTTTTCCCAGAGACTCAATCATCTTCCTGCTCGCTGGACTCCAGTGCTGATCTGTCTCAGCTCCTCCATCATACTTGATGTTCTTCAGTTTGGACTGAACCACCAGGAAGTGGATGTACATCTCAGTCAGGGTCTTGGGCAGCTCACCTCTCTTTCTGGTCTTCAACACCTCCTCCAGAACTGTAGCACTGATCCAGCAGAAGACTGGGATGTGGCACATGATGTGGAGGCTTCGTGATGTCTTGATGTGGGAGATTATTCTGCTGGCCTGCTCCTCATCTCTGAACCTCTTCCTGAAGTACTCCTCCTTCTGTGGGTCACTGAACCCTCTGACCTCTGTCACCATGTCAACACACTCAGGAGGGATCTGACTGGCTGCTGCAGGTCGTGTGGTTATCCAGAGGCGAGCAGAGGGAAGCAGGTTCCCCCTGATGAGGTTTGTCAGCAGTACATCCACTGAGGTGGACTCTGTAACATCAGTCAGGACCTCATTGTTGTGGAAGTCCAGAGGAAGTCGACACTCATCCAGACCGTCAAAGATGAACACAACCTGGAACTCTTCAAAGCTGCAGATTCCTGCTTCTTTGGTTTCAGTAAAGAAGTGATGAACAAGTTCCACCAAGCTGTACTTTTTCTCTTTCAGCACATTCAGCTCTCTGAAAGTGAATGGAAATGTGAACTGTATGTCCTGGTTGGCTTTGTCTTCAGCCCAGTCCAGAGTGAACTTCTGTGTTAAGACTGTTTTCCCAATGCCAGCCACTCCCTTTGTCATCACTGTTCTGATTGGTTCATCTCTTCCAGGTGAGGCTTTAAAGATGTCTTCTTGTCTAATGGTTGTTTCTGGTCTGTCTGGTTTCCTGGATGCTGTTTCAATCTGTCTGACCTCATGTTCATCATTGACCTCTGCAGTCCCTCCCTCTGTGATGTAGAGCTCTGTGTAGATCTGGTTCAGAAGGGTTGGGTTTCCTGCTTTAGCAATCCCCTCAAACACACACTGGAACTTCTTCCTCAGGTTAGACTTGAGTTTACGTCGGCACATTGGAACAACAGTTCCTGAATGAAGAAACAATAAATGTAATTAATAGGTGGTTGCTACAGTAAATCTGATAAATGTAAACTTTAAGACATCAAGATGGTATTTATTTTCCTCCTCCATGAAATCTCTTCAGCTCATCAGCTGTGAACAGTTTCTGAGTTTCAGCCCAGAAGAATTCATAGATCTGATCCAAATGTGTGCATCATATTAACAGCAGAGTTTGAAATGGAAACTTCTCCCATGTTGTCTATGAAGATTCTCAGTCATCCAGGTCATAGTTATCCAACGAAGGTTAAAATCAAGGGCAACTGGACTTGGTTGAAGATACTGGAAGACGTTTCGTCCCTCATCCAAAGGACTTCTTCAGTTCTGACTGACTGGCAGGGAAACTCAGCTATTTAACCTCAGTGGGGTTGTTATCCCGGGTCATCGATACCGCTGGTTCGTTAGTGTTCCTTGTTGCTGTGACGACAGTCGTTACAGTCGTTAAGACTACCTGTGGCCAAGACTGAACGACCATCGTTGGTATCTTCACCTGAGGCCAATAGGTTACGTTTGTTGAGTTTCCTGGGAAGTGATGAAAGGACAGCATTGTAAGTGGGGGATAAGTGGTGGCGTAGACCCCCTCCCCTGTTCAATGACGGATTCTCAACCCTGGTGTAGATGCTTCCTTGACACCTCTTTCAAACCATCCATCTTCTCTGTCTAAAATGTGCACCTGGTGGTCCTCAAACGAGTGTCCTTTGTCCTTCAGATGTAAGTAGACTGCAGAGTCTTGACCTGAGGAGTTGGCCCTTCTGTGTTGAGCCATGCGTTTGTGTAGTGGTTGTTTAGTCTCCCCAATATACAGGTCTGTGCATTCCTCACTGCATTGGACCGCATACACTAGATTGCTTTTCTTGTGTTTGGGTGTGCGGTCTTTGGGGTGTACCAGCATCTGTCTTAGTGTGTTCTTGGGTTTAAAAAACACAGGGATGTTATGTTTGTTGAAAATCCTCCTGAGTTTCTCTGATACTCCAGACACGTATGGAATCACAATGTTGTTGCGTTTGACCTTCTTTTCCTCCTCCCCTGTAGTTTTGTTCTTCTTGGATCTTGTAGCTGTCTTCACAAAGGTCCATTTAGGGAAAAATGGAGAGAAGATGGATGGTTTGAAAGAGGTGTCAAGGAAGCCATCTACACCAGGGTGGAGAAGCCGTCATTGAACAGGGGAGGGGGTCTACGCCACCACTTATCCCCCACTTACAATGCTGTCCTTTCATCACTTCCCAGGAAACTCAACAAACGTAACCTATTGGCCTCAGGTGAAGATACCAACGATGGTCGTTCAGTCTTGGCCACAGGTAGTCTTAACGACTGTAACGACTGTCGTCACAGCAACAAGGAACACTAACGAACCAGCGGTATCGATGACCCGGGTTAACGACCCCACTGAGGTTAAATAGCTGAGTTTCCCTGCCAGTCAGTCAGAACTGAAGAAGTCCTTTGGATGAGGGACGAAACGTCTTCCAGTATCTTCAACCAAGTCCAGTTGCCCTTGACTTTAACCTTCGTTGGTTCTCCCATGTTGCCTCCATTTCCTCTTTCCATCATGTTAAATCTGTTCAAATCCTCTTACTGCTCTGCAGACGCTCAGCCAGCTCCTCCTGCTTCATTCTCCTCAGGAAGTGCAGGGTGATCTTCAGAAATGCCTGTCTGCTCCTCCATCTCTGCTCCTCCTCCTCCTCACCGTCCAACACCTCCTCATCCTCCCTTTGACTCTCTAAGCATTCTGGGTAATCTGGACTCAGAACTCTCTGGAACTTCTTCACCTCGTTCTTCACAAACATGACAATGTTTTCCTCGAGCAACTGGAACAGAAGAAAATGTAAAGTTGAACTGGTAGAAGTCAACATCAGATCATCTGTGACAGACAGAAAGCCTGCTGGTCTGCAGAGTGCAGCATGGAGACTGGATCAGAATGCTGCTTCCCTAGTCTGTGGACTGCCCTTTAGGGCTGGGTATCGAATTCAATACTTTTTAGGCACCGACCGAATTTCCTTAATACCATTAAGTATTAAAAAAATGTCTTGTCTTTTAGTAGCAAATTTCAGTACCTAAAGGTTCTTGTTAACGTCAATGAGCCAATAAGCATGCTTGATGTGCCCAAATTTAAAAGTGATTGTAATTGGCAGCAGTGATGTAAACATTAGTTCACGCCCGGCTTGTGGATGTAAAAGACCTGGAGAAGATCAAAAGTGTGGCTACATTGCACCAGGCAATATATATATTATAAAGTTAAGGAACCGGTATCAAAGTCGAAGTATCGTATCGATATCGAAAATCTTTGAACGATACCCAACCCTACTGACTAACTAATTTAGAACAGCAAATACGTTTTGAGGAATACATTATGGGTGGGAATCACTAGAGGCCCCACGATACGATATGATTTTAAAACTATTGCGATGTATAGCAATTTATTACCTTTTTTATAACTTCAAATTGTGTCCCCAAAGGAAAACTCTCTCTCTATTGGACTGAAAAACCAATTGATTTTATTATTGAAGTACCAAAAAGTAAAATACCCATGTACAATTTATATAATAAGAGATTGATACTTGTCTGTGTATTGATAGAATATTGCCACGGAAAATATTGCAATACTATGCTGTATGGTCCCCCCCCCCACCCCTAGAAAACATATTTTGGAAATCACAGTAATGTTGACACCGAATGTATCAGTAAAATGTTCTGTTGAATAGGCCCCAAAGTCACAAGTTAGTGTCATACAGTACAGTTGCCATATGGTACTTCTATGCGTGACATTCTGATAGAATTATTTATTCAGTGCTAGTCATTCTATCGGGGGAGCCAATGCATGTGCTGGTAAATCATCCCTGAAGTCTCACAGTTAAAAGCGGTGTTTATCAAAAGCCATACAATAACATTATTATTTATCCGCTGCGTAAGTTGTGGTATTGTTTTATCTATGTCGATGCAGCTATAGATAATTTCTGTTATCCAATGACAATAAGAATTCAGAACTATATGAAGAAATTAAGTCTCCAAACAGAGAGGAAACATTTGGAAATAACCCAGAAAAATGGAGACACGTAACAGCAGCAGTCCAACATGCCAAAGTGAAGCACAATGAAGAACAATGACCACCCAACAAATGAGAGGGAAAGACCAATTAAATCCACCAGTAGGGTGACCATAATCACACACTGGTGAAACCACTAAAGGCCAATTTATACACCTACTTCTGCGTGGAATATACGGCTTACCCTAAGGAGTACCCTACGCCAAAGCCTGACCCCATCTCCCCAAAGTGCAATCACACGTCACGGTGATGCAGACTGCAAGAACTGTGATTGGTCAGCTTGGTAGCATTTCCTCCAAGCCCCAAGAAGTACTTCGTGCTTTGAAGCCAATTTTACTAGTGAGGAGGTGGTGGATGAGATGGTGGACTGTGGCCGAACAGTGGTGTGACGGTGAATGGTGTCAGGTCTGTCCCATTGTCTTTCAAAGACAGTAAAACTGGTTCAAGTCATTGTCAAGGTATGAGTCGTTCATGGAGTGGGGGGGATTTAGTTTTGTAGCTGGTGATCTGCCTGAAGCCTCTTCAGAAAGAAGCAAAGTCATTTGTAGAGAACTGGGGCCGTCTTACAGAAAGTTCCTATCCTAAGTCTGAAATTAAGATAGGAAAAGTCTAAAATAGGATTTTTTCCCCCAATATGGTATTACAGAAGTAAATCCTAACCGACTTTAGGAATCCCATCTTATCTTAATATCGGTTGTCAACTTTTATGTCCGTTACCTAGCAACCGCCACTTTTCTCATCTCGCCGAGCTAAACAGCTTTTAATCGCTCTTTTTTGGTAGTTTTTTAATGAAACATACACTGAAAACGGAGCGGAAACAACAACAACAACAACAACAACAACATTGAACTTCAAGTCAGATGACTTATGCCTTGTACAGTCTACATGACTTTCAGCGTCGGCCAATGCCGTGCTGTTCAGACTACACAACTTGTGGTCTTGTGACAAAGTCTTAAAGTCATTGTCGCATTCACACTTCGTGACTGATCGGTGACAGGGGTCACACACACTACGCGAACAGACAAGGACTCTGTCCAGGTAGTAGGGATTGTCTGAGCTACAGAGAGAAGTGGAGGTGAGTAAAAAGTGTTTTGCGGTAAAAAAAGTAGCTGCCTGCTCTACCAGCTACCTGCTCTCATCGGCTGGATGTGGATGTCATGTCAGCTGACTCCTCCAGATATTTGGCATGCTAGATATCTGGCAGACGTCGGCGATGTGTCAGAAATGTGTTGGGGAGCCGTTTTGATGCGTCGTTGTGTAGTTCACACATAATGACTGCCGACCGCCCGCTGATTTACCCCCGATCACAGCCTGACTGTCTGATGGGGATTGCACCGTTGTGCATTAGACTGGCCACAATAAAAGGCCGCTCGAAAATTTGCTGTTCCATCACACAGCACAATGCCACAGATGTCACAAGTTTTGAGGGAGCGTGCAATTGCCATGCTGACTGCAGGAATGTCCACCAGAGCTGTTGCCCGTGAACTGAATGTTCTTTTCTCTACCATATGCCATCTCCAAAGGCGTTTCAGAGAATTTGGCAGCACATCCAACCGGCCTCACAACCGCAGACCACGTGTAACCTCACCAGCCCAGAATCTCCCAATCCAGCATCTTCACCTCCAAGATCGTCTGAGACCAGCCACCTGGACAGCTGCTGCAACTATCGGTTTGCATAACCAAAGCATTTCTGCACAAACTGTCAGGAGAGAACTGGAGGTGATTAAAAAGTGTTTTGCGGTGAATAAGTAGTTGCCTGCTCTTCCAGCGGCCTGCTCTCATTGGTTGGATGTCGATGTTGAGTTGGCCGACTCCTCCAGATATTTGGCATGCTAAATATCTGGCAGACGTCGGCGACGTGTCAGAAATGTGTTGGGGAGCCAATATTGATGCGTCGTTACATGTGAACTACTGATCGACCGCTGATTTACCCCCGATTAAAGCCTGACGGTTGCCGAGTAGCAAATAGGGCTAAAAATCGTGTAGTGTGAACTAGGCTTTGGAGGTGTTGGTAACCTCCGTCAAGAAATCCAATTTCACATAGGCTAACGCTCGGGAGATTACAGATAGAGAATGAGCTAAAATAGAGGGCACAGTCTCCACAGCATATGTGGCATCCAGAGGAGCATTGACGCTGTTAAAAAGAAATTAAGTCCATTGACAAGTGATACGAAGAGAATGGCAATTTTTGTGTCCAAAGAGCAAGAGAGAGAGGAAAACCGGTGGTGGTGGCGGCTCCTCCTGTGCCTCCTCACTGACCCCAGCAGAAACAGTCTGGCAGAAACCCATAGCTTACTCTTCTTGGGAAAGTTATTAATGAAGGTGAAAAAAAAAAAGCTAACATTATTGTGTTTTATTTAACAATCTCCTATCAAAGACTTGCATAAGGATACTTTTGTTACATCAAGCCTTAACTTTATGTCATAATGAGACATTATCTAGCGTTACATCGCCTACAGCCTTTTTACCAATGAGTGTTTTGTCATCAAACTTTTTTACTAACTAACAATAACTAAGTTCCGCCTGTTCACATTTTGTTGATTTGTAAAAGCAATAAAAGAGCACATGTGGTTTAAACGAGTTAGCAAACTACCTGGTGGAAAAGTAAAATTTAGGACAGCTTAACAGTTATCCTAAAATTAGCAGAGTTTATTTAAGATTTTACAAAGTTAGGATGCTTCTGTAATACACTTTTCCTATCTTTAGTATGCATTGCTCATTTATAATTACCAGACTGGAATTTCTTCAATGAATGATAAAGTGCTGGAATTCTCCTATAGGCCATTACATTCATTTGAAATAGGCTATAGGCACATTTATTAAGCTGTAACCTGATGGGACTAAATGCCAGTGGCAATCGGCAACCTGATTATGAAAAAAGGTATAGATCAAATATATGACACAGTTTACTCATCAACCTGTGACTGTAAAGTCACAGTCGATCCAGTAGGTCTATAGGTTCAAACTGACTGTTAAGTTTTAGACGTCTATTTTACATGAATAAAATCTTGCTCATTTCTATTTTGTTAATGCCGTCAAAACACATTCAGAATATATACAGCTAATAATGAAAAACTCACTTTAAACTAATTTAGGCCTATTTGTTTCAGCTGCACCACAGTCATCCTCACTCAGAAATATTCACATTATCTCCAACATGATAACTATGACAGGAATGTTCCGATCAGTGCGACTACAATATGAAAGATTACTGTTCATTGATCAGTTTTATACAGATCAGTTTAAACCGTGATTAATGCAGTAATGTAGCTTTAGTGTTTTCAGTGCAACTGAACCCAAAACACTGCTCAAAATCTACTCTGGCATTTCTGCAGAGGAACAAGTACTATGTTCTGGAATGGCCATCCAAGTCCCCAGACCCGAATATCATTGAAAATCTGTGGGTGATTTGAAGCGGGTTGTCCATGCTCAGCTACCATCAAACCTAACTGAACTGAAGATGTTTTGTAAGGAGGAATGGTCCAAAATACCTTCATACCTTCATCCAGAATCCAGACATTACAGGGTATAGGAACCATCTAGAGGCTGTTATTTCTGCTAAAGGAGGCTCAACTAAATATTAATGTGATATTTCTGTTGGAGTGCCCAAATTTATGCACCTGTCTATATTGTTTTTGATGCATATTGCACATTTTCTGTTCATCCAATAAACCTCATTTCACTACTGAAAGTAGTTAGTAGTAGTTATTTGATAGCTCAAAATTAAATTGCTGATCCAAACACCCAATTATTTATAAATGAAAATCATGGAAATTGTCAGGGGTACATAATCTTTTGCATACGACTGTAAATGCATTCAGATATGTGCTTTATGAATGAGTAAATTAAACTGTGTCAGACAGCCGCCTATGGCTCTAAGTTAGAGAGAGAAACTGACTGTTTTCCAACTTATCCTTTGAACCTAATCTCCTCCCGAGGAGGTTAGGTTCAACTGATCTAGGGTTTATCTGATCTCGCTCTCTGAAACAGAAAACCCAGAGTTTCCCCTCATCTCAGGCTTAACATATAAAGAGTTTTCATAATCCTGCTTTCTGAAACAGGGCCCAGAACTGTGACATTGCTTACAATACAAAAAAAGAGTTTAGGAGACATGAAGTCATATTCATATCATTCCTGATTACTGGTTAAATTAGGATTGGTAATATTATACATATTACTGCATATGGATGAAATGAATGTATTCATGTTACCCTTCATCCAGCTGTATTTTGTTATTCTTCCTCTTTAAAGAAACAACCACACATAAATAAATACCCAACTCTTTATTGAATGACTACTGAAAACCTGTTTTGTGTTACTGCAAGGAGAAGAAGTAAACAGCTGATCAACCATCTCTCAGCTCTTTATTACATACTCTGGAGGGTTTGGCCTTAAGTGGTGTTCTACCGACACACACCGTGGTGAACATAGTGGCAAACACAGAACTAGCGCTCAGAAGGACAATATTCCTATTAGCTGGATAACCTGTTGTCTGAGATACACGTTTTAGTTTCTGACCTCTGATCTATGACTTGCAACTGCGGTGTGGAAGAGATTATTTTGTTTGCCAACACATCGTATTTGGGAAAACAATTTAGTAACTTACAAATGTAAGGAAAAATGTTTTTTGGTTTGTTTTAATTAGCAGTATCAGCTGTGTTTGTGCATTTACACACCACAAATATGGAGTCCAGGTGTGTTTGATGCTGCTGACCGGACTGACCACTGGGAACCTCTGATCTCTGCCGCTTATCTCTGTGAATAAAATATGATGATTTGAATATATAATGACACTCAGTGTTACATGTGCAGTGTTATATCTAGTGGATTCTGGTAGATCCTCATTCATTTTATAAATACACAGAACAAAATTATAAACGCAACACTTCTGTTTTTGCCCACATTCATCATGTGCTGAACTCAAAGATCTAAGACTTTCTCTATGTACACAAAAGGCCTATTTATCTCAAATATTGTTCACAAATCTGTCAAAATCTGTGTTAGTGAGCACTTCTCCTTTGCTGAGAGAATCCATCCACCTCACAGGTGTAGCATATCAAGATGCTGATCAGACAGCATGGGGATTGCACGGGTGTGCATTAGACTGGCCACAATAAAAGGCCGCTCAAAAATTTGCTGTTCCATCACACAGCACAATGCCAGTATCAGATGTCTTAGGTTTTGAGGGAGCGTGCAATTGCCATGCTGACTGCAGGAATGTCCACCAGAGCTGTTGCCCGTGAATTGAATGTTTTCTATACCATGAGGCATCTCCAAAGGCGTTTCAGCGAATTTGGCAGCACATCCAACCGGCCTCACAACTGCAGACCACGTGTAACCTCACCAGCCCAGAAACTCCACATCCAGCATCTTCACCTCCAAGATCGTCTGAAACCAGCCAGCTGGACAGCTGCTGCAACAATCGGTTTGCATAACCAAAGAATTTCTGCACAAACTGTCAGGAACCGTCTCAGGGAAGCTCATCTGCATGCTCGCTGTCCTCATCAGGGTCTCGAACCGACTGCAACTTTGCACAGCCATTGAAGAGGAGTGGACCAACGTTCCACAGGCCACAATCAACAACCTGATCAACTCTATGTGAAGGAGATGTGTTGCACTGCGTGAGGCAAATGGTGGTCCCACTAGATACTGACTGGTTTCCGGACCCCCCAAATACAGTGAAACTGTAAATTTTGGAACGGCCTTTTATTGTGGCCAGCCTAAGGCACACCTATGCAACACTCATGCTGTCTGATCAGCATCTTGACATGCTACACCTGTGAGGTGGATGGATTATCTCGGCAAAGGAGAAGTGCTCACTAACACAGATTTTGACAGATTTGTGAACAATATTTGAGATAAATAGGCCTTTTGTGTACATAGAGAAAGTCTTAGATCTTTGAGTTCAGCTCATGTTGAATGGGGGCAAAAACAAAAGTGTTGCATTTATACTTTTGTTCAGTGTAGTTTACATGACTATTATAATTATTTCTGGGTAAATTACAGTTAAGTAATATTATATTTAGCAAATTATACAAAAAGTGATTTACCTGGCAAATTGATTTTTTTGTATCTTGGTATAAAAATGCATGGAGTGGTCACTTTTCATGGAAACACAGCTGGGTGCAGGATAGACTGGACTCTGCTGTTGGATACTGACAGCAACACAACACTGATAAATTCACAGGTTCTGAGATAAAATGATGCTGAAGTTCAGATGTTTTAATACTGAAAACAAAAATAAATTCCAGTTAAAAATTCTTACCTTTGAAGATCAGAATACTGTCCATCTTTGAACTCAATAGGTGCGCCCATAGACCAGTTACTCTTCATGGACACAAAGCTGGGTTCAGGTCCAGGACAGTCTGGTCTCTCTAGTTGGATCCTGATACAAGCAAACACTGATAAATCCACAGATACACTGAAATTCTTCCAGGATCAACTGCTGCTGAAAAAGATGCTGACTATTGAATTTTTTAATCAAAACTATACGATAAATTATTACCTTTGATCAGCAGAGTGGTGTCCATCTTTGAACTCAATGGGTTCGAACACAGACCAGTCACTCTTCATGGAAACACTGCTGGCTGCAGGGTAGACTGGACTCTGCTGTTGGATCCTGACAGAAACAACACTGATAAATTTACAGGTTCTGAGATAAAATTATTCTGAAGTTCAAATAATACTGAAAACAAAAATAAATTCCAGTTACTGTGCATCTTTGAACTCAATAGGTGTGCCCATAGACCAGTTACTCTTCACGGACACAAAGCTGGGTTCAGGTCCAGGAGAGTCTGGTCTCTCTAGTTGGATCCTGATACAATCAAACACTGATAAATCCATAGATAAACTGAAATTCTTCAAGGATCAAATGCTGAAAAAGATGCCGAATATTGAATTTTTAAGATAAATTATTACCTTTGATAAGCAGAGTGGTGTCCATCTTTGAACTCAATGGGTTCGAACACAGACCAGTCACTCTTCATGGAAACACAGGTGGGTGCAGGGTAGACTGGACTCTGCTGTTGGATCCTGACAGCAACACAACACTGATAAATTCACAGGTAAAGGTAGAGGTAAAATGATGCTGAAGTTCAAATGTTTTAATACTGAAAACAAAAATAAATTCCAGTTCTTTGAATAAATTCTTACCTTTGAAGATCAGAATACTGTCCATCTTTGAACTCAATAGGTGTGCCCATAGACCAGTTACTCCTCATGGACACAAAGCTGGGTTCAGGTCCAGGAGAGTCTGGTCCCTGCTGCTGCTCTGGGCTTCAACACAACACACACAGAGCTTTAAGAGTGAATAATGATGGTGGAGTGATTTGAGTCCTGGACAGTTAGAGATCCTCATCTCACCTCTGAGCTTTGGTCTGGCTGTCATGTTCCCCACACAGAGTGCTTTTAGAGGGAGGGACTCCCTCCTCTCTGTCCTCACACTGATTCATAGCAGAGCCCACACCTTCACACAAACACAACAACAGGGCTTAAAGCAAGAAAATTTTCTGTGCCTGAAATGTGTTTATGGTTTACGACAAAGATGGAGGGTAGGGGGCAAGAGCGTAACTTTGTGTTGAAAAGTGATGGGGACCATAGGTGCTCGGATTATGGGTGTAACATGCACACTCACAAAACATGAGGAAACACACTACTGGGTTCACAAGAACAAGACAATAAGATAATTGTGCACTGTTTGATGAAATGTTCAACGTGGAAATATGTTATGGGGGGTCGGGCGGTCCTTCCCCAGAAGATTTTGAACATTAAACATTAATAAGCATTAATTTCCTGCATTCTGATAACTTTTTCCGCCACAATTTTTTAATTTAAAATCGTATTTGATTGCCGATCAGCATCGTAGCGCGTTCGTGCAGCACATCCTCTCGCTCGTCTCTCTCCCTCTCTCATAAACACTGCTGCATAAATCTGTCCAATAAACTACAGAAGTATCATAAAAGGGGACTGTTGCTTTATTATTCTAAATAGACATTGTTACTGTACAGTTGTGGTTATAGTACTTGCTTTTATTTTATATAGTTCCAAAGCAAAAATCTTTGTTAAACAGTTAAAAGTTTTAAAGTTTGTATGTGAATTATAGGAGTATCCTACGCTGTCTTGTCTTCTTCCCTGGTTTCCCCTTGGTGTTCATTCTGAACAGCAGAACTCGTTCACTTAATGGTAACGTTAGCTAGTTAGGCTGTGTTGGAGATCAGTAATTCACTTGAAAGATATTTAATTAGTTAAATTGTTTAATTAAGGTTACATTTAGGGTGTGACAAATAATCGTGACTACTTGAATAATCAAATAAAACAGATTAGTCTACTACGAAAGTAATTATTAGTTGCAACCCTACTACTAATAAAATAAAGAAATGATTGATGTAATCACATTGAGTGTTCCGCATCAGCTGGACATTAAAAAGAATCTACGTTTTTCAGACAAATGCATCGAAATAAGGTCCTTCCCCTTCTTTAAGCCAAGCCAAAAACATGCAGACGCCAAACTGTTCAGTAAATTTTATTCAGGACATGCCAAAATCAAATGTGTCTCAGATAGTGTCACAGTATTGACACCACCAAGGGTAACAAAAGCATACCATGCACTGGAGACTGTAGGTTTTCCTCATTTGGGGCTGACTGGTTAATTTTACCCGTCACTATCTTTTGTTACAAACAGACCTAATTTAATAATTTTAGGGGCAAAGCCTCTCGGCTTTAGGTGTTTATTTTCTTTGGAGAGCACAAGACCAAATGTCAGGGCAGCAATTCCATCAAATAAAACTGATTGTCATAGAAATTACACATTTATCTTTAGGGTTATGGATGGTTTTATTTATTTTTTATTGTTTCTAATTCATTAATGCTTGTTAATAATCATAACCGCTCATCTGGGATCCTGGAAGTCAGCGGTGCGCTGCTGCTGAATTGTGACTGCCGCTACTAAGTTTCACTCACACACGGCGCGAGCACGGTAACACTCATCACTTGGCTCGCTTCCTCCCCTTATTCATCAAAGGACATCTACGTGACAGGACAGTCAGGGATGTCCTGACAAATAGTCGTCACGAACGAGCACACACACGAGTAGGCCCGTTACAAGGATATATGTATATTAATGTCTCTGTCCACATAAACCCTTGGAATAAAATCATTAGTAGCAAAAGAAGCATCAACAACCAGGTTTTTCAGTGATTAGAAAGTATATTGTTCACCAAACATAGCCATAACATTCAGAATAATGGGCATTCACAGACTTCCTCAAGTTATAGTCACACACAAAGACAACTCAGTCATTAGTTCATTGAAACACAGAAAACAGTTCTCAGTCCATCAAAAATATAAAGCCAAAGTAAATTTTCAGTACATCAGAAATACCACAGGCCCAAAAGTAAATGTTGAGTTCCTAAAATAAAATACCAAAAAAAAAAAAGAAAGAAAAAGACAGCCGCTTAAAACAGCACACACACACAGCCAGTCTGTATACGGTTGATCACAACAGGAGGTTAACGGTAAAATGCACCTCAGAAGGGAGGAGGTTTCTCGTGTTGCCTATTTTTTATATTAATGCCTACAGATAAATGTCAAAAGCTGTAAAATGTAGAAACAAAAGGCAAACATCAAACACAATCGTACCTATAATGATTCTGAGGTCGTATTAACACAAAGGTTTTAGGGGGTGATGCCCAAAACATGCTGTGCCATACATCTAAAATCACTGTGGAGCAACAGAACCAACCAAATTACTTTACCCAAATCTAAAGGTTGTAGTTCCTCCTCCCAGCTCTTTGGGTGTTGGTTATTTATTAGCTGCTCTAGCTTTTCCATCTATTTGTTCAGAGATATGGTGAAAATAATGGCTCAATATGATGTGGAATTAAATATTTTTCATTGGAGAATGTAAAATTTTCCAATGAAAACGCTCTAATGATGATTAGCACGACTACCACCAAAACATTCATCTAAGATCACATAAAACTATGGGAAAATACTGAAATTATAAGCTATTGTAATGTGGATCGTGTTGGGGTTCTATATACAGACATATTACGCACTACACGCATACTTTATTTTTCACTTCACCTCCGCTGCTTCAACTCCATCCTGGGGGAAACACTGTACTAACAACACTGTGATAAATGCTTTAGGACAGACCTTTTTAAAACTATTTGGTGGAGTCAGAAGTTATGTCAAACAGCAATATTAGGGTCAATGACGTGATGCCTACTGGATTTTTTTCACAAAATAAATAATAAAAAATAGGTTGAAAGCATAAAAGCATACATTATAAATACAGGACCTCTCCCATATATGTAACATGTGACCATGTTCTGTCCATTTACATAGTTTTTCCTTTTTCATGGCGAATCATCAAAATTGAACGCCACGCCACGCTGTGCCATGTACACGCCATTTGATCAATCAAAAAAAGCTTTGCAATTTAACATCACAAGGGTCTTGGGATGGCAGAGCCCACATTTGAAGTCAATCTAATCAAATCCCTAAGAGGAGTTCCTTAAAATAAGGAGGGTATAAATGGAAAAATCGTTGCACATTCAATTAGGGCCGTACATATCGATTATTTTTCGATTAGTTGATTAATCTAATGACTACGTTTGTTTATTCTAAAGAACAGGAATTTGCCTATTACTCGATTAACATACCAATTTATCCAAAATAAATATCAAAAACATGTCTAATCAATAAATCTATATTTTATTCAATCATCCTGATGAAGCACATTAGAATAAAGACAATAGCAGCAAATCTTAAAATGAATCAAATTTCCACGTCACTGATGTGTTGTGATAATAACAATAACAGACATCAATTAGGCTGCTTTACTTTAAATGTTTCTGCCATGGATTCATTTCAATATTAAGTAATGCAGTATGATAATCAAATGTGTTTCTGCATCAGTGAAAGCCTGAAAGGACTCAGACTGTCTGTAATCAGATTCAGCTGTTTTCTCGCTCATAGGTGGCCGTTAAATAACAGAAAATATGAAACAGCTGATCGTTACGTGACTCGCGGTGTAACGTTAATTAACCACGACAGCAGCGGGGCAGAAATTACTTTTAACACGAAGGCGATGAAGAAACACTCCGTGTCCTCGTGCTGATAATGTGCTCGTGTGGCGACAGAAAGTAAACAGGATTTGCGGTGCTGCCGTGTAAACAAAGTGCTGCGGGATACTTTCGTTTCACGTGTTCGTGGACAGCAGTTGTTCTGCAGTGAAGCCGTTTCCGGTTCACAGAGCTCACGGAGCAGCACGTCTGTCTGAAATGCTCCAAACTTTAGACGGTCGAAGGTAAAAAGTTGAAAGTAATTGTAACGTAACGAGTAACGTGACTATTTACTTTAAATACCCAGTAATAAGTGAGGTTACTTTTTAAATGCCACCACTCCCATCTGATTTTAGTTTCTGCTTCCAACTTGTGTGTGTCAGACAGACAGAAGATTTGGACGGTTTATTGACGTTTTGCCGTGTTTGGAACAGCGACACAGTCACCTGACGATACATTACGTAGATGAACAAAGTTATCGGAACGTTTTTCCTGGTTTGTGGATCCTGAAGCCTGCGACACATCTGGGACTGTCAACAGTTAATTTAGCCACCAGTTAAACTGTCCAACCGGAGATCAACTGTGAATGCCAACGAACTAACTTATAACTTGACATTTGAGGTAAATGTCGGCAAACTGACTTGTGGTTTACTTTATTTTAGCTAGTGTATTAGTGTTGCCCACGTTAGCAAGCCACACAGAACAAATTAGTTAATATCTTCCGATAAACATGAACTAAAGTTGGCTACATACAATACCACTATTAACTAAATTCACAATAGGTTCAAATTTCTAAAAAGGCAGTGATTTCATCAACTTACCCGCGAGCCTCCTTCTGAAAGGCTGAAAGTGAGTTTGAACTGCCGGCTGTCCCGTGACAGAGCTGCTGCTGCTTCTTTTGATTTGATTGGCGGTTGGCAACCAGCACTTAGGAGCATCACCGCCACCTACCGGACTGGAGTGTGGAACAGATTATGTGCAGACTAACATACTTAAAATCAAATAAACAAATAAAAAAATAAAAAAATAAAAATGTGAAAACCTATATCCTTTCCATTAATCCCGTATCTTTCAGATATTTAATGAGATGCTTAGATATGCCCCATGCTTTATCCCCAAGGAGGTTCTCCACAGTGAACTTAAGCTTAGCTTTCTCTACAACTGCTGCTTTTTTCCTCCTGGCCTCCACATAGTCGCTACACTCAAACAGCACATGCTGAATGGTCTCTATACTATTACATTTTACACAGCGTCCAGTTGGGTGTTTACCTATTTTATAAAGTGAGTGGTTAAGCCCTGTGTGTCCTATTCTTAGACAGGTAATGACTGTCTCTGTCTTCAGGCACCCACCCAGTTTTCTTCCCAGACCAACATGTTTCTGTATACTATAATGATGTCTTCCAGTTTCATTTCATTTCATTTCATCTAGGTTAAGACGACATTGGTGCAATAGTCTGTACAGTGAGGAAAATAAGTATTTGAACACCCTGCTATTTTGCAAGTTCTCCCACTTAGAAATCATGGAGGGGTCTGAAATTGTCATCGTAGGTGCATGTCCACTGTGAGAGACATAATCTAAAAAAGAAAATCCAGAAATCACAATGTATGATTTTTTAACTATTTATTTGTATGACACAGCTGCAAATAAGTATATATATATCCCAATATGAAATTTTTATGTATGTATTTTTTATTTATGTATTTCCTTTTATTGTGTACTGTATGATGTGTTATATGGACCTGTGTCTGCAATACAGTTATTACATTTAGTTCCCAGTATTCTTGCCATATTTTTTGCATTTGCTCTTTAATGACTGTTTTACCTTCAGATTTACTTAGCACAACTTGCATATCAACTGACTTTGATTTAAGTGCTTGTTTCGTCTTCATTTCCCTCTACACCTACATGGGCAGCAACCCAAACAAAGCAGACAGTCAGTCCCTTATGATATAATCTACATAGAGAGTTATGAATACTAAATCCCAGATCTAGACCAGATTTACAGATTTAACACTGGTGAGCGCTGCCCAGCTATCTGATGCAATGACCACCTTGCCTTCATTATTTTCTTCTACCTACTGCAATGCCATCAAAATGGCCATAAGCTCAACTATATACTGACAGATGATCTGGGGCTCTCTTTTTAATGCCTATTTTGTATGCTGGGATGTATATGGCAGCTCCTGTCAGTCCGGTCTCTGGATCTTTAGAGCCATCAGTAAAGACCATGTGGTTATCTCTATAGTGCTGCTCTATGTAATTTTCTGCTATTCTTTCTGTGTGTGCTTGCTTTGATTTCTTTTTGATTATTTGCTGTATATGCAGGTCAATGTAGGGATTTACAAAAAAACACGAAGGAATATCTGAATATGGGACTGCTGGGATATATTTTATACTGTACAAGCCAAGGCTTTCTGCTTTCGCATTTCCCACCCATCCAAAACTGAAACAGCTGCTCTTATTTTGTTCCCAACATTCTTCTAGGATGGCTTTAGCGGGGTGAGAGCTACAGTGTCCCTGAAGATTAACCCAGTATGTTAGCATAATTCTTGTTCTTCTTATCCTTAGTGGCTGTTCCCCCATTTCCACTTGCATGGCAGCCACTGGAGAGGTCTTAAATGCTCCACTGCATGTCCTTAACGCCTGCGCCTGTTCCATATCTAGTTTTTTAAGATGGCATTCTGCTGCTGACATATTTGCTATACATCCATAATCTAGTGTAGATCTCATCAAGGCCTGATATATTTTAAGCAATGATGTTGTAGCGGCCCCCCAGTCCCTTCCCGATAGACATCTTAAAAGGTTTTTGATTTGTTTGCATTTGTCTTTGACCTTATCAGTGTGCTGTTTCCAGGTCAACTTTTCATCAAACAACACTCCTAACAGTCTAATAACTTTTACTTGTTCGAGGGTTTGGTCATATAATTTAAAGGACACTTCTTTATGTCTCCTGGAAAAGCATATTACTTATGTCTTTTCAACCGGCACCTTAAAACCCCAGTTATTTCTCTGTTCCACCTCCACAATTGCTGCCCGTAACTTGTAATAAATTTCTAATTCTGTCCTCTTACCCATAGGGCACCATCGTCTGCATACAAGGACTTCCCAGTACTTCTTTCCACTTTTTCAAAAATATCATTGATCATGATGTTAAATAGTACTGGACTACACACACTGCCTTGTGGAGTACCATTTTCAACTTTATAGATTCTTGAATATTCTGTGCCCACCCTGACCTCTATTGCCCTGCCAAATAAAAAGTCCAACACCCAGTTGTACAGTCTACCACCTACACCTAATTTATTTTATTTAATAAGTAACTCTTCCTTCCATAACATATCGTACGCTTTTTCAATATCAAAAAAGACAGCTACCACAACCTCCCCATTTGTCTGAGCTTTTTTGATTTCAGATTCCAAACATAAAATAGAGTCCATTATATTTCTCCCTTTCCGAAACCCACTTTGATGTGGTGAGTACAGATCTCTGCTTTCTAGAAAGAATGTTAATCTGTCTGTTATCATATGCTCCATGGTTTTCCCCAACTGTGAGGTGAGTGCTATTGGTCTATAACTTGAGGGGTCTGATGGATCTTTCCCAGGTTTTACTATTGGTACTATGATTGATTGTTTCCATACTATTGGTATTTTGCCTGTTTCCCAAATCTGGTTAAATAATCTTAAAACTACAGTAAGTGCACTATCTTCCAAGTGAGCTAACATGCTATAACAGATGTTGTCCTTCCCTGGAGATGATTGTCTTGTCTTTGAGATAGCCCTCCTTAACTCAAATAAGCTAAATGGTACATCTAAATCATCAGTTGTTGTGCTCTTCTGTATATTGACACCTGGGTTCATGGCAAGAGTGTTATCTCTGCACTTTCTGGCTTCGACTAATAAATTATCTGAACTGTGTACTTTAATGTTTCTGCCAACATTTCTACCTTCTTCACATTACTGATTGCCGTTTTATTGCCACTTATTAAGACTAGCATTATATAACTCCTTCTGATTCCACTCATTTTTCTAACCATTCCCCATATATCAGCCAGTGATGTGTCTCTTCCAGTCTTATTGCAGTAATCCCTCCAGTATGCGCGTTTTGTTGCTCTTATAGTCTTCCGGACTATGGCCCGTGACCTTTGGTAATTAATTAATGTCTCTAGTGAATGATGTTTATTTAACTGCCTAAATGTCTTGTTTCTTCTTTTAATAGCTTTGCTACAATTTACATCCCACCATAGTACATTCTTTGTCCCTCTGCTCCCTGTACTTCTTGGTATCGTTTCCTCTGCTGCATTTATAATGACTCCCACCAACTTTTTATTATTATTTTTAATTGGTCCCCATCTGATAAATCTTCTCTACTCTACTAAACTCTCACACTTTTCTTTACATCATTTTTGTAATGTGTCCCAATCTGCTCCATCTAGTTTCCGCCTTTTTATTCTTGAGTTTTCCTCATGATGTATCTCTACTCCGATCTTAACTATTATAGGATAGTAATCACTCCCTCCTGATGATGTATTTAACACCTCCCATGTGGTAATGCCTGCTACTCCCTGAGATTAAGTCAATTGCACTTTCTGTATTTTGAACACTGTTATATCTGGTGCAACTGCTATCATTCATGCAAACTAATCCCTTATCCACAATTAATTCCTCTATGATTAATCCGTATCTTTCTTTTTACTTCCCCACAGCGCACTATGTGCATTAAAATCACCACACCAAACCACTTTATCCTGTGTTTGCCCACCCACAGTATTCAATGTGTCTATTTTTAATCTATTGCAAGGTTTCTAGTAATTAGTTAGTTAGTTCATCTCTTCCTGTCCAACTTCATGCTCTTTTTCTTCACTCATCAAACTAAACCTTGTCCCATTCAGCACAAACGTTGCTACCCCCCCACCTTTTCCATTTACCCTATCATTCCTAATTGCTGTGTAACCCTGAATCACGAAGTCCCATTGTGGTTTTAGCCATGCTTCCTGTATGCATAAAATATTGGGTTTATCTTGAAGGTTTGAAATAAAATGCTTAAATTCCTGTCCATTAGCAATTAGACTTCTTGCATTACATTGCAGTATAGTTAGGATCATGAAGATCCACCACCCCATGACAGTGCTTGTGAGCTTGGTGTTCCTCCACTTAATTGTTCCTCAACCTCCTCCCACACTAACCCCTTGATTCCTAACTACTTTTAGATTTTTTCTGTTTTCTTCTCTGTTTGCGCAGAGCAATTTACCACATTGATCATAAACAAAACAAACTCATTTTTCCCCACCATCATAGCGTCTTCTTTGATTTTGTCAAATCCCTCACATGTTCTTGACTTTTTACATTCTGCACTAACTTGTTTATTGTTTGGTCTGTCTGGTTGCCAACCTACTCTCTTGGTTGCTTCAGCGTATGTTATCCCTTCTGATGTTTTAATTCTCCGTATTTCTACAGCTCTCTTACTTGCCTCGCATCCCCTGTAGGCCGAGCAGTGTTCTCCTCCACAGTTACAGCACTTCAGCTTAGCTCCATTTACACATTTCTCGTACTCATGTTCACCACAGCATCTTCCACACCTTTGTTTGCCCTTACATACAGCTGCTACATGTCCATATTTTTGACACTTAAAGCAGATATTTCAAACAAATGTTTCAAATATTTGACACTGAAAACAGCTTTTAAAACACTGATTAGTCATCACAAAAATATTTACTGGTTTGCTTGTGTAGTTTTTGAACCAGGGACAGATTCACGATACACCAACAGTACCCACACACAACCCATGCCACACCTAATGTAAACAGTGTTACAATAACTTTAGTAAAACAGAACAGGTGGAATGGGTTGATCTCAGGAGCATTTACATTTATTAATTTAGCTTACGCTTTTATCCAAAGCAACACAGTGGTAGATGGGTCACAGTGGGGAGTTGAACCCACATCTCTCACACCAAAGGAAGGCATTTTATTCATTGCGCCATCACCACCCCACCACACACTGGTACAGCTGTGCAGTGGAAATCTGCAGAGGCTCTTTCCACAACAAGGAGGAAAAACTAATTTAAACGTGTGTATTAGTATTTATATTATTATAATGAGTTTTAGATAAAACGTTCACTTTTAATCGAATAGTATACTGTTAGTATGTTAATATTTCAATGGTTTAATTAGCTGTTTCATATTTTCATTCATTAAATCCTTGTTGACAAAAAATGGCCTACATTGGTTTCTTTATTTGTTAATGCTACTATCCCATTCGTGCAGAATGAGTTCAACATTTAACAGTTTACTGTAGCATGTCAAACTTTTTTATGTCTCGCCCAATCCAAGCTATGATTGGTCAGTTGACAAAAAGTGAAATTGATAAGCACATCTATTTTATGAAAAGTTGAACATGTTTCAACAAAAGGTACCTGGGTTCAATCTCAAAATGTTTTTTCACATATTTGCAACATTTCCGGATTGGACGACGTGTTTCCTTTCAACGTTATGCAACGTTACGCAACAGGCTTTGAGGTATGTTTTCTTCTTTTTGGTGGGCGTGTCACAGGTGTTACCAAATCAGCGATGACCAGTTTATAAACACAATGGTGTTAAGAAGGCAGGGAAATGCAGTGTGCTTGCGTACACAGCAGGGTGTTCAGGGAATCACCGTTTCCGTTGCGAAAAATGTTTTGCTACGTTTTGTCGGCGCTGAACTTGACCCTGACCTAACTAGCCAGCAAGCCAAACCCACAAGCTTCTTATCTTCTCCCTACTGTCTTCAGTCTCGCCGGTCCAGCTGCTGACGCTGCATCTCTGTCTTTGTTTTTGTAACAAGCTACTCAAGCGCCCACCGAGTAGCTGGCTGTATTCCTGCAAGAGTTTCACCAACTCTCATTCCATTACATTGACACCAGCTTTGCGTCGCGTCCTGCCTGCTATTCGGGGTGGGCGCGTTTAGTGGCGCGTTTAGTGGCGCGGTGTGGTGGGCGGGGGATTATGGTAGGTTGTAGCCTACTCACACATTGTGCTCGTCACTCATTTTTCCGGCTCGAACGTATCAATTTGTAGGGGCATATGTGAGCAAAATGGTCGCACTGTAAAGTCCTGCATAATGCAGAGCATGAATCTGTACAAAGAATAACTTTTTTTAAATTTCTAATTCTTATATCCTCTGTGATACTGTTACAATTGCCAACATCTCAACTGTATATATGGATAAATGATCTGATGCACTTCTTTTAACAGAAATGTTTAAAGCTGGAATACTGACAGTGAAACATCTGTATTAGGATCTTTGGATCCATCTGTATATACTTGGACAAATGTTTGAAATAATGTTTGTAACCTATCTTTTTTTTCAAATTCTCTTGAGGTTTTGCATATAAAATACAAAAATAAAAAAACAAAATAAACAACAGACATCAGAGGACATCATTGCCATTGGCATGCGAAACACATCAATTATACATTTGCACCAAAATTATCTATGGAAGTTTGCATTGAGTAAAATATTTCAGATTTCACCCTCAACAAATATTTAATTTTCTCCAATTTCAAATGAACCATTATGTCTTTCATTAAGGCTCAGTCAGCAGGGGGCATTTTCTGTTTCCAACACAAGAGAATCAATCTCCATACCATCAAGGTGGTTTGTAACCTGTCTTCAACCAATACTGCAATATTTCCACAACCTTTTTGACCCTGCCTTTTTCCCAGAAAATATAAATCAACTGACACTGAAGGAATTATCCAGGAGTGGTGTTACTAATAATGGTACTGTAGGGATACATCTTCCTTGACTAAGGGGGCTTTCACACCTACTTCGTATGGTCCGGACTTTCGGACTTTTCAGTTTGGCCCGAATCAAAATTGCAGGTGTGAAACCTCCCATGGACCACAGTCCGAGGAAAAGAGGTTGTCTCAGTCTGGATCAAACTGAACCATGGTTCAGTTCGTTTCTGGTGTGAAAGCATTTTTTGGATGGTTCAGACTTTCAGACTATTTACAGGAAGTTTGGCGGTTGCCTTGTGAAATGGAAACAAACAAATGCACGGACAAATGCATTGAAATTAGGACACAATAATAAATCTCTTCCGTGACAGCTCATCTTTTCAAACAGACGGCCACTATAGAAGCACACTGCCACCCATCTCTCTGGTCTCTGCTCAAACAGAGTTGCAGAATGATCGCTGGCTGTCTTCTCCTGTCCTGTCGGCGATGTTATAATGTTCACACAATGAGGACGTTTAATTGTGAATTGTGAATTTGAACTAGCCTTCAGTTTAGTTGGTGCTGCAGGTAGTAATACCATAATAATAACAATATAGTGGCAAATATGCATATGTTCATTTTTTATTTATTCATTCTTGTCAAAGCTCCCAGCTGAACTGTTTAATAAACCAATCAATGTCAAGTCCTTTAGTGCAGTCCCAGAACTGCAGTGTGAAACCAAACCAAAACTAACCGAATGTATCAAAACATGAACTTTAGTTCGGACTTTCAGGTGTGAAAGCCCCCTTAATGTCCATCTCCAGCTATTTCCTCACAATTCCATGCAAAACACCCCCATTTGGCCCTTTCACTCTCCCAACAAGGGAGAAGTACCTTTGTTGTTGGATGCCTACCCACTGTTTTCTTAGGCTTACTGGGATTTTCCATTATTTTTAGTTGTCCTCTTTTCTGACCTCCAACTGCCAAACGTTCCTTTCTCCCAGGATCATCTGTCAACTTTCTCTGATTATTTTGTTTAAACATTTTAACCAGTCGCCATCCTCTAACAATTCACTGTCTGTTACGGAAAATGCTGAAAGCAGGAAGAGGGCGAGTTGATCTTCCTGTGAATGTCTAATGTTTTCTTAATAAATGTTCTAAAAACAGAAATTCATCTTTGGAGCCTTTGTCAGTAAACATGTCACGTAGAGAAACTATTTAGCCCTTCAAAACATTAAAATGGAAAAAAATATATTTTTCTTTCATGGGATATAAAAAAAATACCCAATATATTCTTTTTTTTTGTTTGGACATTTTTTTCTTTAACGGGTTTTCTTTTCTTGTCTCATGGTCACTGTTTAGTCCTTTAATGTAAATGGGCTAAGGGATATGGGTAAACTAAATAAAATATTAAAACTATACAAATCTGATTTCATATGTATTCAAGAAACTAACTGGGACGATGGTGTTATACAAAAGGTAAAGGATAGATGAGAGGGGATCTGACCAGTGATGACAGTGAAAATCCTATAGTGACGGTGTCTGCCCCCCCGACCATCGAAATTATTTAAATCAAAGGTAAACAGAAGAGGAGCTGTGCATAAAAACCTCATAAAAATTAAAACCACAAGAGCAATAGTGCAAACTAATGAGAGTTAAATGTGGACTCTTAAACATCAGATCTCTCTCTTCTAAAGGTGTACTAGTAAATGAACTAATATCAGATTATGATATTGATTTATTTTGTCTTACTGAAACCTGGCTGGGTGATGGAGAATATGTTAGCCTAAATGAATCCACCCCTCCCAGTCATATTAATACTCACATTCCTCGAGGCACAGGCCGAGGAGGTGGAGTTGCAGCTATCTTCCACTCTAGCCTACTAATCAGCTCTAAACCTAAACTAAACTATAACTCATTTGAAAACCTTGTTCTTAGTCTTTTGCACCCAAGTTGGAAATCACTGCAACCAATTCTCTTCGTTATAGTGTACCGAGCACCTGGCCCGTACTCTGAATTCTTATCTGAATTTGCAGAGTTTTTGTCAACTTTAGTCCTTAAAACGGACAAAGTTATTATTGTAGGAGATTTTAATATTCATGTGGATGTTGAGAATGACAGCTTTAGTACTGCGTTTATCTCTCTGTTAGATTCCATTGGCTTCTCTCAGAGTGTTCATGAACCGACTCACTGTCTTAACCACACCCTCGACCTTGTTTTGGTGTATGGTATTGAAATTGTTGTTCTGTTCCCACAGAATCCCTCTTTGTCCGACCACTGTTTGATAACTTTTGAGGTTGTATTGCTGAACTACACACCATTGGGCAAAGATTTCTATACAAGATGTCTGTCTGATAGTGCTGTAGCTAAATTTAAGGATGCGATTCCATCAGCTCTAAATTCATTATCAAGTCACAAAGTAACGGAGGACTCCTATGCTAATTTCAGTCCCTCCCAAATCGATCATCATGTTGATAGTGCTGCAGGCTCGCTGCGAATGACACAGGACTCTGTAGCCCCTCTAAAAAAGAAAATAATAAAACAAAGACGGTTAGCTCCATGGTCTAATACTCAAACTCGCAAATTAATCTTTTTTAATCTGGCAAGATAATCTTAAAAGTTATAGGAAGGCCCTCCGTAATGCTAGAGCAGCATACTACTCGTCATTAATAGAGGAAAATAGGAACAACCCCAGGTTCCTTTTTATCCCTGACAGGCTGACAGAAGGTCAGAGCTCTATTGAACCATGTATTCCCATAGCTCTCAGTAGTTACGACTTCATGAGCGTCTTTAATGATAAAACCAGATATATGTTTAGACTGCTTTGCTTCCCTCAGTCTTTACCAACTAACTTCGATAATTTCTTCATCTAAACCATCAACCTGCCTCTTAGACGCCATCCCAACTAGGCTGCTTAAAGAAGTTTTACCCTTAAGGCCCATTTATATTCCTGCGTAGGGTTTACTTGCGTACCTACGCCGTAGGCTACGCATGTAGCCATGCATTTATACTTGTGCGTAGGTGTGTCTGTCATTCTGCAATTACAGCCCCAAACGCTAGTCGGCAGTAGCGCTACAGCGTCCACTGTGTTGACCTTTGCTGGCCGAGCAGGCTAACTTCCAGTTTAGCCCACCGCTAACGTAAATGGGGGTACAATTGTAAACATGCGGCTGGTGTAGCCTTTTCAAATGTTACCGACCGAATGGATCACATTCTGATAGCAAAACGAGTCATTTTGCCCGGGTTGCGAAGGTCAAATATATTGATTCACTGTGTTACAGCCGCCGTTTCGGCCTATTGTAAATGTTACTTCAAAGTGCGGGGTACTTCCGGTCGGCTCGGAGGCATTGCGAGGCTACCCAGCCAACCAATCACAGAACTTACGGTCCGCGTTGACTCGACGTGTAGTTACATTTTGGAGGAGGTGCACATCAGGCGACGGTGTAGCCTCTGCATAGCCCCGTAGCCTACGCCGTTGATTTGATGCAGAAGTATAAATTGCACTTTAGTCAGCACTTCTTTACTAGATATGATCAATCTATCTTTATCAACAGGCTATGTACCACAGTACTTTAAAGTAGCTGTAATTAAACCTCTTCTGAAAAAGCCCAAACTTGATCCAGATGTTTTAGCCAACTAAAGACCTATATCTAACCTTCCATTTCTCTCTAAGGTTCTGGAGAAAGCAGTTGCTAAACAGCTGTGTGACTTTCTACAGAGCAATAGTTTATTTGAGGATTTTCAGTCAGGATTTAGAGCTCATCATAGCACAGAGACAGCACTGGTGAAAATTACTAATGACCTCCTTATTGCATCAGACAAAGGACTTGTCTCTGTACTGGTTTTATTAGATCTTAGTGCTGCATTTGATTCCATTGACCATCAGATCCTATTGCAGATACTGGAATATTTCATTGGCATTAAAGGAACCGCTCTAAGCTGGTTTAAGTCATATTTATTAGATCGATTTCAGATTGTACATGTTAACAGTGAGTCCTCCATGCATGCCAAAGTTAGTCATGGAGTTCCACAAGGATCTGTGCTCGGACCAATCCTCTTCACTTTATATATGCTCCCTTTAGGCAATATTATCAGGAAATATTCCATAAGCTTTCATTGTTATGCAGATGATCTTATAGATCATATCTATCTTATAGATTATATCTATTGATCAAGCCATATGAAACTCATCAGTTAGCCAAACTTCAAATGTGCCTTCAGGATGTTAAAACCTGGATGACCTGTAATTGTTATTGTTCTAGGGCCCAAGCACCTCTGTGATGCATTGTCTTTGAGGAATCTTGGAGTTATCTTTGATCAGGACATGTCGTTTAAGTCTCACATTAAGCAAATTTCAAGGACCGCCTTTTTTCACCTACGTAATATTGCAAAAATCAGGAACATCCTGTCTAAAAATGATGCAGAAAAACTAGTCCATGCATTTGTTACTTCTAGGCTGGATTACTGCAATTCCTTATTATCAGGCTGCTCGAAAAAGTCATTAAGACTCTTCAGCTGATCCAGAATGCTGCAGCACGTGTTCTGACAGGAACCAGGAAAAGAGATCATATTTCTCCTTAACTTCTCTGCATTGGCTCACTGTAAAATCCAGAATAGAATTTAAAATCCTTCTGCTCACATACAAAGCTCTTAATGGTCAGGCACCATCTTATCTTAAAGAGCTCATAGTACCTTACTACCCCACCAGAGCACTGCGCTCCCAGAATGCAGGGTTACTTGTGGTTCCTAGAGTCTCCAAAAGTAGACTAGGAGCCAGAGCGTTCAGCTATCAAGCTCCTCTCCTGTGGAACCAGGTTCCAGTTTGGGTTCAGGAGGCAGACACCATCTCCACATTTAAGAGTAGGCTTAAGACTTTCCTCTTTGATAAAGCTTATATTTAGGGCTGGCTCAGGTGAGTCCTAAACCATCCCTTTCTCTCCCTCTGTATGCAACCTCATCCCCAGGCTGCTAACCCTTCCCGCCCCCCCTTCCTGTGTGTTCTAATATAATAAGGAAACTCGTGTTGAAATGTGGAATAAAAATTATGACTTTGCTCCCAGATTGTATTTTGTAATCTTAGATTTGTGAATGTGGATCCTGATTTGAAAAACTGCATGAAGGAGCTAATTTATCATCCAATTTCAATGTTCTTACACATTCTCAAACCTGCATCCAGCTGTTTGTGGATTTTAACCGTGGTTTTGATATTTGGACTAAAATCTGCAAAATGTGAGACCAGTTTGAAAAAAGTGAAGAGTTAAGAACATGAAGTGATCAAAACAAAGACACCAAACCTCATCTCAGGAGAGACACAAACATTTAACATGCTGACCTTTGATCAGCAGAGTGGTGTCCACCTTTGAAGTCAAGAGGTTTGTCCATAGACCAGTCACTCTTGATGGACACACAGCTGGGTCCAAGTCCAGGTCCAGCAGAGTCTGGTCCCTGCTGCTGCTCTGGGCTTCAACACAACACACACAGAGCTTTGAGAGTGAATAATGATGGTGGAGTGATTTGAGTCCTGGACAGTTAGAGATCCTCATCTCACCTCTGAGCTTTGGTCTGGCTGTCATGTTCCCCACACAGAGTGCTTTTAGAGGGAGGGACTCCCTCCTCTCTGTCCTCACACTGATTCATAGCAGAGCCCACACCTTCACACAAACACAACAACATGCTGAGAGAGCTGCACTCATTCATTACAACAAGCTTTACATCTCAGGACACTTTAGTTCTCCTTCCTCTCAGTAACATGACACAAACATTCAGGGTCGACAGAAACCTTTTTTGAGACCTAAACAGGATCTGTTACACATGTGTTACACAGCCCCCAGATTCACCCAGAGGTTCAGTATGTTGACCACAAAATATATCAGATGAATTTAGACAGGCAAGATTTGTTATAGTACACCCAGTCATCATTTTTTTTAATTTATGGACCGGCCTTAACGTACACCATGTAATTGCACACTTGGGTAGGGGGAGGTGCAGAGCTTATCAACTGATCACCGCCTGGCGGTAAACTGAATCAGCTGCTGGACAGACCTAGTAAATCCTAAACAGGAAGTTCTGGCAAAATGTTCAACTGCTCAGGTAGGCAAAGCTGTGCTCAGCCGGGGGAGGGGGGGGGGACTGCTGACCCGGACTGGGGATATTGTTGAGCAGTTGTAGTAAGAGCACTTTGAATAGCTCCTGAACCTGACCAACAAATCCTCTGTCAAAGAAGCAGAGTCTGAAGACTTGAGGGAAGGCTTGCCCGTATCCTTGGCAGAGCTCGCTAAGGCAGTCAAGAAGCTCCTCTCTGGTAAGGCGCTGACTGTGGATGAGATTTGCCCTGAGATACTAAATGCTTTGGACATTTTTGGGCTGTCTTGGCTTGCACACATCTTCAATGACAACAAGTGAAAAGTGTCTACTTTGGGAACCTCTGAATTGCGTCCTTGCTTTTTGCAGATGATGTGGTTCTGTTGGCTTCATCAGAACATGACCTCCAGCATGTATGGGGCGGTTTACAGCAGTTATGAAGCTTGCCAGTACCCCATATTTTGATGCCCAGCTTGAAAAATGAGGGATTGTTCCCTCTGGGTTGGGAGAGTAGTTCAAGTATATCAGGATCTCGTTCATAAGTGGCGGCCAAATAATGCATATGATGGACATGCAGATGGTTGCAGCATCAGCAGTAATGCGGGCATTGTACTGGACCATTGTGGTGCAGAGGGAACTGAGCTTGAAGGCAAAGCTTTCGATTTACCATTCTATGTTCCAGCCGTAACCTATGATAATGTTCCAGCCGTCACCTATGATAATGAGCTTAACAGTATCAGTACTCCGGCAAAAAGAGACTCATCATCGACCTTTCCCCAGTCCAGATTTTTCCATGCATTACGCAACCATCTGACAAGCCCCCAACCGCATCCATCTCACCGGCTACGGAGCATGGTTGGCTAAAGCTGACATTATCAGCACTTTCAAAGTCTTGACCATCCATCCCGACTTCTGGAGTATATTCAGCATCTCTTGGAACAATTCTTACTACCACAACCACATAACCCAACCCAAAGACATCGACGTACACACCGATGCAGCAACCTCCGCTGGTTTCGGTGACTACTAGGGAAACAGATGGTTCGCCTCCGAGTGGCTGCCAGAACTGGCCTTACTCTCCCCCTCCTCCCTTTACAAACTGTACCCGATAGTCATTGCTGCACTTCTTTGGGAACACGAGTAGTCCAAAAATATCATTCTGGTACACACAGACAACCACACTGCTGTTGACATCATAAACAAAGCTCACTTTCACTCGACATCATGAAGTTCATCCGTAGACTGACCTTAATCTCAGCCCAACACCAATTCATCATCCACTTAAACTCTTACCTGAGCCCCTTCGAACCCATCCAGACCTACGTAAACCACAGACTATACCACCACGCTTCTCTGCAAGACCCACTATTCATCACAGTATCAGGTGGAGTCGCCACATGCTCCTGGTTCCATTCCCATCTCTGCCAAATCCTATCCAAATCAAGGATTTCTCTGGAACTTTACTCCAGTCACTCGTTCCGCAGTGGGGCCACTTCCTCTGCCTCCAGCCAAGGGCTCCCAGACCACACCTTCAAAATGCTCAGCTGTCCAGTAACCATTTTAGGGGACAAGCCGCTCATTGAGACAAGCCCCCAACCTGAGTCTCAACCAACGGTTTCCTAGCCACACCGGCCACCGAACCCTAAACTACCCCCTTTCTTCCTTCCGTCCTTCACTTCCCAGTAGCCCCCCACAAATGTGTCCAGACATTTCGAGAACCATTATATCCTTTAAAAGAACTAGCCCCAAATTCATGATCCCAAAATTTTAAAAAGCAGCTGCAACATATGATGTAGAGAAAATCAAAGGCTTTGTCTTTAAACCTTCATTTTTATCTTTAATTCTTGTCATTATGAAAGGTAAATAGAAGGACACAGGATAGTTTACAGTTTCTATTCCTGTAGTGCCACTTGACGGCTGAGGGACCCTAAGCAACCTCTAAGTTCCCTTCCACTTTGGGCTGGCTCTGGCCCATCTAGAAAGGGTCCTGGATCCTCTGGGACAAGCTGAGACCTGAACTGTGCTAAAGGGTCTTCAGTGAAACCAAGTCCGTCTCAGTGTTGGAAGATGTCTGTATTTGAGCCCTGAACTCTTCATCCATGCACTTAACTTCAGAGTATTAACAGTTAAAACAGAAACCTGAGCCAAGTGGATCCAAGCTGTCAGACCAGTTCAGACACACCCTGCATGTTTCACTGATGATGTGAGCTCAGACTACAATCAGACTGCTGCTGATTCTACTTAAGAAACATGAACAATATTACAGGGAAATCTTTCTGAAATCATTGTTCTTTAACTCAGAGAGAAATTCTACAGCAGATTTCAAAGAGATATTTAGAAACAGCCAATCAGCATCAAGAAGCATTTCTACTGTCCAGTTAAACAGTGATCCAGCACAATGTGATCAAAGTGATCCTGATTATCAGACATTTACAGATTCCTCTGGTCGGATTCTCACCTGCTGAACTCACTTCAGGTCGACTTACAGACACTTTGCACCTTCATGTGTGGAGGAAACACTGGGAGAGAAGAAGCTGCTCATTTCTTCCTCGTCAGTCCTGGTGTCTGTGTGCATCTGATCTGAGTCCACATCTAAAAACCTCAAAACTGGTTTAACCTGTGGCAGAAACCCAGTCAGTGTCAGAGGAATCACATCAGATGATGTAGTCTGTTCCTGAGTCCTGGTTCCTAACAAAGGGGGACCAGAACCTCAGGCTGCCACACAGTGTGTCCTCTTTTAAAGCTCTTCTTCAAACAGACTTTTGTTACCCATCATTTTCCTTTTTACTAGTTGTCCCTATAAAGACTTTTTAATTTTGTTTTACTGCTTCTGTAATCAGTGCTTGAAGTGGGGAGGTACGCTCCGGTACGCAGTACTGGCACCTCGAAATTTTACTCTTTGGCGTACTGGGACATTTTCTTGCGTACCGGGACTTCTCCCAAGCTGCCGGTCCTCTCCTCTGCGCTCTCCATATCAGGTTCTCTGGGCGCTATGTGACGCTCACCTGTTCCAGTTCTTGCTTTCCTGCTAATCTCTGTCAGCAGACAGAGACGAGGGAGGCCCAATCCCAGTGTCCCCCCAAGCCCTGAACCCTCACAGACTTTACTGACGTCACTTGGAAAGTGATTGAGGGCAAGAGGCTGCAAAGGCTCAAAATGCTGTTAAAAGGAACGGGACAGCACTTTGCCACATTATCACATTACCTTGATAACGCTGAAACATGTTGCACACTTTTTATTTTATGTTTTTTCCTGATTTTTAAGTCCTGCAGGTTCTCGCCCTATAGAGTGGAGGAGAGGTAAATGTCAATCTACATTTGTCAATAGCCTAATCAATGCACAATTGTTGGTCAAAACAGCATCATTAAGCAAAATCTAAAAAATAAATAGTTGAATAAACCAAGTGTGTAATGATGATTGCATTCCTCTGACGTGTTCTATGTACCATCTTAAATCTATGTTAAGTTTCCATCATGCTTTTACTGTTCTTCTTCTTTTCTTATAAGGCAGATTTGCCGTGATACTTCTCTCGCTTCCGGGCTTCCCCTGGTAAACCCCAACGCTTTGAACTGTGGGCAATTCCCTCAGGCAAAGACTGCAGAAATGCGGACTTACGAAAGCCCTAAACCCTCACGGACTTGCGCCTCAAAGTCTGTGATTCTGGGGAGTTCAGGCAAGATGGCAGATTGAACGGTTGGAGGCAACTCGAGCCTGGGGAAAGTTCCTCAAATTGAGTTTTCTATAGAGAATTACCCCTGATGAACAGCTAGAATTGACTGTCTGACCATGCCGAACGAACCAAAGAACAAAAAAGACGAAAAAAGCCTCCGAACTACGCGATATTCAGACCATGATTAGCGAATGGACAATGGAGTCTGCGCCCAACAGTGAAGGAAAAAGAGGCCATGATGAGATAAATGACTCTCCGCCATTAACTCCATCCAAAGGAGCACATGTGAAGAAAATGTCCAAAACAAATCTAACCGCGGTGGAGGTTTTAGAAGCAATAAAGGCACTTCATTCCAGGTTTAAAAGCCAAGACCAAAAGATGGTGGAGCTTGATAGCTTTAAGCTAACTCAGAACACGGTGATGGTTGCTAATCTAGAAGTGTGATGCTGAAGGGGTAAAGGAATGCAAGGAGAAGATTATTACTCTGGAAACACAAATGTCTGTCTCGCAAAGAAGTTGGCGAATTCACAGAAAGCTCAAAGGAGCAAGAAAGATACAGACGACGCTGGAATTTGAGAATAAAGGGAATCAAAGAGAAGGTAACGTTGGATGAAAATATCAGGCAAGAGGTGATACGACTGCTGGGGGAGATTTTTCCTTTGGTGGTTATAGTTATTGTTGCTGTTTATAGTTACAGCACTATTTTTTTTTCTTTTTCTTTCTTTCTCTATGTTAAAGACGAGTTTATTGCTAACTTCTTTGAACACAAGAGGCCTTAGAGATTCAGTGAAGAGGAAAGCAGTATTTTTATTTTGTAAGGGACAAAATGCCCACTGTACCTTCTTACAAGAGACTCACTCCTGTGACGCTGATGCCACCTTCTGGTCAAACCAATGGGGGGAAAAGATTATATTCAGTCATGGTTCCAATCGATCTGGCCGTGTAGCCAGCTGATGGATTTGGTCATTGGCTTGCTGTTGTGCTAAACATTGAAGGGATTTTTATTATTTTGATGAATATTTATGGCTTTAATGGAAACAATCAGAACAAAGGGTTGTTATCAGAAGTTACGGATGCAATTACTAAATATAAGGAAATACTATATCATACCGAACTCATTTTGATTTGTGGGGATTTAAATCTGACACCTGATGAATGGGAGGATGGGTATCCCTAAATACAAATCACTGGAACACTATTCTTTGTGATTTCTTAAATTCAAACAGCCTAATAGACATTTGGAGGGATAGAAACCCAGGGCTCATTCAATTCTCATGGGTCAAACCAAATGGTAGTAGTAAATCCAGAATAGATTTATGGTTAGCAACCCCTGGAATTTCTAGCAATGTCTCAAATGTGTTGATTAGTAATGCACCTTTAACTGATCACTGTGTGATAAATCTTGAATTAAATCCAGATTATAGGCCCAAAAGTAAAAAAGATTACTGGAAATTTAATGCAGACCTTCTAAAAGAGGAAGGAATATAATAAAATTAAGTTAAGTTTGATAGAGAAAATTAAAAATAATACGCATATAGGCAATTATAGCAGTAGAAGGGAGTACATTAAGTTTAAGGCAAGGGAGTTTTCAATACAATACAGCAAATCCAAACATAGCCAACAAAAGCAATATGAGATCCAATTGATACAGGATATTAATAGATACTGTGATAAACCTCTAATGTCCGATGTTGATAAAAGCCAACTCATTAACCTACAAGAAAAACTAGATCACTTATATCTTAAAAAGGCTCAAGGGGCTTATCTAAGGTCTCGGGCTAAATGGATAGAGGAAGGGGAGAAAATACATTAATATTTTAGCGGATTAAAGAAAGGGAGACAGTAGAGAAAGATAATTAATGATCAATAATACAGAGTGCACAGATTATAAAATAATATCTGAAGAAATTTATAAATTTTACTCCAAACTTTATGGCTCTGAATATTCAAGAAATGACTCAGATATTTTACTTGGTGGTTTGAGGCTGTATATCCCCAAAATAGACTTAGCCTTTAAAGAAATATGTGACTCTGAGATCAGAATGGCAGAATTAGATTAAGCAATTAAGAGAATAGCAGTAGGGAAAGCACCAGGACCAGATGGCCTGACATCCAATTTTTACAAATTCTTTTGGGTTGACTTGAAAGAATTTTTATTGGAGGCTATAAAGGACATTTTGTGTAATAGGACACTTACACCTACAATGAAACAGGGAATAATGGCCTGGCTGATGGTATAAGTGAGACTCAATCTGGTTTTCTCCTTTATGAGGCCTTCGCCATGGTCGTACATAGATTTCTTTTAAAGACTTTGGAGTGTTTTGGGTTTGGGAATAAGTTTATTGACATAATCAATCTTCTATATACAGACATCAATAGTTCAGTGTCTCTGCCATTTGGAACATCTAAGCGCCTTGATATAAAGAGAGGCATTCAACTAGGTTTTCCAACTTCGCCTTTGTTATTTATTATTGTAGCTGAAATACTAGCAATCCATGAAAAAAATAACCTGAACATCCAACCCCTAAATGTCATGGGAAATTCATTGGGAATAAGTCAACTGGCAGATGACACCACACTTTTTTTAAAGAATGCAAGACAAGTTCCAGCAGCATTAAAAGAGATCTCTTTGTTTTCCAAAGCATCAGGTTTAAAGTTGAATATGAAAAAACTATTCAAGACCATGCCACGATTAATGTGTATAATATCCCAGTAAAAAATGAAGTCAAATATTTAGGTATTATAATTTTAACAGATAAAAAGGTTAGAGAACCATCCAACATAGAAAATACCATTCAGAACAATAGAGCTATTCTTAACAGTTGGCTAAAAAGAGACTTATCTGTTTTTGGACGCATTTTACTTACTAAAATGCAAAGCTTGTCAAGACTTATCTTTCCAGCCTACTCATTGAATATACCCGACAAATTAATTAAGAAAATCAATCAAGATAATTTCAACTTCATATGGAAAAATAAATATCATTATGTAAATAAAAGAGATAGTGAAATCCGACCAAAGAAGGAGGGTTAAATGCCACTGACTTTGACCCAATAAACGGTACCATCAAATTAAAATGGTTACAAAATTTTATTATAAAAGGCGATAATTTCTGGTTTGATTTCCCCTTCAAAATCTTCAAAAAGTTTGGTGGCATACATAAAGCTGTGAGAAATGCTCTCTCTCTCAAATTCAAATGAGCTTTATTGACATGAATGTGTAACAACAATATTGCCATAGCATCATACAAACTCTCTCCTCTCATGCTCACTCTAAATGCAGGCAGGCTGAGTCATGGTGGGGGGTCACGTTACGTGAACTAAATGTAGAAATATTATTGTGAGTTGCCGCTCTTTGAAGACCTGCGAGACAGGCTGCGTCATGAATATTATTGCATATTAACATGGAAAATATTTTTGTAGCTGTTGTTGAGTTAGCCTATATTCGGGGCTACAGTCGAAAATGACCTGACGACGCCAATGACGCAGACTTCTTAGGACCAGGTGGGCCAACCTGTCTCACACAGACTCCATGCTCTGTTGCAGACAGGAGCAGATAGACTCTACCTCTCACCCAGTGCATGCTGGGAGTAGCTTCAGCCTCCTGAAACCTTTTTAAAACAGCTGGACTTTAATTCGTGCAGCTGGTTGACAGCTGTGATGAAATAAAACTTTTATCTTCTTTGATGAAATGAAAAATGTTTATGTTAGTCAGAGTTTATTAATGTTTAATGTTTCAAAGTTTAGCTGTGTTACTTTGTACTGATAACCTGACAGGGGACTTTTGCTGTGGTTAAATTGTAATAAACGGATCAAAATGTTGCCGAAATAACTACATAATGATGCTGATTTGTTTAACATATGAATTCATGCTTTGTCAGGTCTGTCAGCAAGATGACAGATCGATCAGGGCTGTGTTATTATAGATTTTTTCATTGTATAACGATAGCTGGACTCAAGTACCGTTAACAGACACATATTTTGTGAACACCAGGAAGTTCAGCTTCTCCTGTTTCTGTGGCTCTCTGCAGCAGACAGGTTGAGAAGCGTGAGCCAATTTAAATCCACTTTTTAATCCCCGAGATTAAAATTAAAAAGTTCATTTCATAAAAGACATTAAGTGTGAACTCCTCAGCCAGTGTTTCGGTTTAACTTGTGACTTTCAGTCGAATGAGTCTGTGGTTTAAATCAGGAACAGAAAGCTTTTCTTGCGTGTGTCATTAAAAAGTCATACATTTTCTGATTCGTCTTTGGAGTCTTGTGTGAGGAAACGTGTCACGTACTATTTAGTCGCCCTTTGAACTATATATTTTTTCTTTAATGGGTTTTCTTTTTTTGTCTCAAGCCATTTTGTCCTTTAATGTAAATGGCCTAAATGGCCTGGTAAATGGTTAAATTATATCAAATATTACAATTATACAAATCTGATATATGTATTCAAGAAACTAACAAAAGGTAAAGGATAGATGGGAGGGGGATATATAACAATGGAGCGGTAAATGCGAGAGGTGTAGCGATATTAATTAAAAGTAAAATAGACAATATAAGGCAGGAGTATAAGGACAACAGAGGGAGGTTGGTAAGTATAGGGTTTGATTATGTGGGTAGAGATTCAGATTGGTGAATGTATGTCTGTAAAAGAGGAGGAGAAAAGGAGGGTTATTTTGGAATTGAAGCCGTTATGTACAATGAAGTGCATAGTGACAGGGGATTTTAACACAACATTAAGTAGGTTAAGATGTAGGGAAGGATGTAGTGTTTAGATGGGAAACATCAAGGAAAATGTCAGCAGAAATGATAGAGGAAGGGAAGTTAGTGGATATATGGACATATTATAATTCAGATAAAAGAGAGTATTCAAGAAGGGCGGTAAGGGAGGGAGAACTGAAGCAATCTAGAATAGACTTATTATTGGTAAAAGATGACATTATTACTAGGTATAATTTTAATACTATTAGAGATCATGCAGCACTATTATTTAAGATTAGAGGGAGGAGGTCAGTGGATAATATATATGCATAGTATTATTTACAGTTAATCATTTAGCTGACGCTTTTATCCAAAGCGACATGTCAGAGGTCGCACGCCTCTGGAGCAATGAGTATAATTAGCTGATAAGGTAGTTATTAATAGACAGACTTGCTTATATAAATAGCATTGTAGAAGATAGTATAGATGTGGGGGAACGGTGGGAAGGAATCAAAAAGGAGATTAAGATGAGAGTACACAGCAAAAACTGGAGTCTTGAATTAACTCCCACAGAGTTGATTTCAACACTTTTTTAGGGTTTATATAGCTCCACACTCTCCAGAGTTAAATGAACACTTTCAAAATAGTTAAAACATTTAACACTATGCCAGAGATCCTTTTTAAACACACAAAACAAGTAACACTTAGAGATTAGCCAAAAAACACTGCTCTTAGTTAAAGTTTTTACTATTTGTGTAGCGTTAGTTTCCCTCCCTGAAGTGTTAAATCTACACTAAAATGTGTTAAAATTTAATTAGAAGAATGAATTACAATAAACAAATAATGTTTAATAACATTCATTTTTGCCTTTCCACAATTGCAGTGACAGTTCATTCAAAACATTACGAATGAAGGTATGATGTACAAATTTTCATCTGAATGACTGTATGAGCTTTGAATGTCAAACGGTTTGTAAAATTTAAGCTTAGACATTTTTATTATAAACCTTTCCTCACTTTTAAATACTCTGAATGCATGATGATGGTCATGAAATACTTCTGTGAGTAGTTTGTTAGTCAAAAAATAAATGTGATCTTCAACCAAAAGTATGTTACTTATTTGACAAAAGACAGGCATGTCTTCTTCTATTGCACTGCAAACAACAAGTCCAGCTCTATACTCTACACCATCAACTTTAACCCAACTAGTTGAGAAAACATCTTTTGCCAACATCATTTCAAGTACTTCATTGTTGACCACATTCTCTTCTCCAAGGGAAAACGATTTAATTGGCCAATACTCATTTTGTTTGAGAGTAAAGGTTTCCCAGTGATAAGCAATGGCCATCTGATGCTTTTAAGCAAGGGATTTGGTTATGTTTTTGAAATTTTTAAAGGAGTCTGTAAACAGTTTGTGTTTAGCTTCAATACTCCACATATGTAATAAAGGGCCAATTTTCCTTATCGAAGATGGGTAATGGATCATAAAATGATGCTTAGGTATCAAGTTCCTATGTGGATACAAGTGCTTAAATAGTTTGTGGTGGTCAGCAATCAAATGCTTTAAATATATTGTCATATTTTGTGTGAGATGGTGAAAAAATATGTTCATTATTTGAAGTAACAATAACAAATTCCAGTTTTTGTTTCCTTCAAGAGTAATGTCACCAAACAACAGATGCCATTACCAGCACTCTCCAAAATAATCTTTGTGGGACGGTTTTTTCGTTCTAAAAATCCATAATCAAAACTATAAATCCTGGAAAGCAAGTCCTTTTCTGTGAGATATACAAAAAGCTATTTGATCTCATACTGAGCCCCACCCTCAAAAAGATCATGGATTATAACAAATGAATAGTTATTACATACATGGAAATACTTTAATGAATTAAGTGTAGAATTTTTTTTCAAACCATACAGTGACTTAAATTGTGGGTTTTCCTGGAGAGTCTGGCAATGCATCTCAAACTTTTCCGCGAAGGATCACCCTCACTGTATACTGTTTGACAATCATTCTTCTCAATCAAACAAAGGCGACAGAAATGACAACTACTAAATGACTCATTAAAACCAAGAATAGTGTGCATCCCTAGATTATCTCCTGTGATCTGTGAGATTGTACCACATACCTGCTCATCAGAAAATGGAAGACTTATTCCTTGGCGCACAGTTTTTTCACATCATTTAACAATGGTTCCAGTATTACATCAAAACCATACTTATGCAGATCTTGTATATGAAAAAGTGCTACCAAATGAATGTTCATCAGAACTGAATTAAATTTGGGGGGTAAGTTTCTTCAATAAAATAAACACAGCCAATTTCGTGAATTCCACGTTTGGAGCCAAGGGGATTGGCTATTTCAAACTCATCATAATATATTTGAATTTGTAATGCATGTCTTTTTGCTGCAAACGTCTCGGGTTACGTATGTAACCCTGGTTCCCCGAGAAGGGGAACGAGAGACTGCGTCGGTTACGACACTATGGGAACGCCTCTAGGCGAAGCAGGTCTGAACGTGAATGAAATCACTCCAATCCTATTGGCCTGTTGCTAGAACGGTAAGGTGTGACGGAATAACCGGAGGAGTATAAAGCACACCTGTACACACTCATCATTAGCTTAAACTATGAAGCAGGCGCTTCAGGCGGGGAGAGAGGTGCGGCGGACCGACGCAGTCTCTCGTTCCCCTTCTCGGGGAACCAGGGTTACATACGTAACCCGAGACGTTCCCCTTCGAGGGAACTCGAACTGCGTCGGTTACGACACTATGGGAACGAGATACCCACTAAACCGTGCCGAAACCCCGCCTGCCCCTGTGTGCAATAAAGTGGCACTACTAAGAGGAGAGCGCACGAGTGCCAGGTGCCGAAGGAAGGTCAAGACTGTAAAACCGAATGACTGTGTGCGGAGTGGCCCAGCCAGCCGCTAAACAACATCCTGCAAGAGGCCCCGGAAAGGAGGGCTCGAGAGGCCGCCTTGCCTCTGGTAGAATGAGCCCTCACAGCCACAGGTGAAGGCAAACCGCGCACCTGATAGGCCAGGGAAATAGTCTGAACAATCCAGTTGCTAATAGTATGTTTGGATGCAGGGAGCCCGGCCCTGGGAGACCCAAAACACACTAGCAGCTGGTCAGCCTTCCTCCAACGGGAGTACCTCAGAGTGTAAATACTCAGTGCTCTGACAGGGCAGGGCAGATGAAGTCTCCCGTCCTCCGCCGTCACATGAGGTGGAGGATGAAATGCCTGCAGCACTGTGGACCCTGCCGCACAAGAAGGCACTTTAGGGATGTATCCTGGACGAGGGTGCAGGATAGCCCTAATATTCCCCGGGGCAAACTCCAGGCTTTGCGGGAAAACCGAAAGCGCTTGGAGATCCCCCACCCTCCTCAGAGAGGTGATAGCAAGGAGAAAGGCCATCTTGAGGGTCAAGTGCTTAGCCTCAGCTGACTCTAGGGGTTCGAAGGGGGCCTCAGCCAACGCCCCAAGAACCACCGCCAGATCCCAAGGGGGAACCTTGGACCGAGTCGCAGGTCTCATCCTCCGGGCACCACGGAGGAAAAGTACAACCAAGGGAAGTTTCCCCAAGGACCCCTCCCTCAGAGGTGTGTGGAAAGATGAAATAGCTGCCACGTACACCTTGAGGGTGGAAGGGGAAAGACCAGCAGAGAACCGGTCCTGGAGGAACTCAAGTACCTGAACCACCGGGCAGGTAACAGGGTCCACCGACCGCTCCCTACACCAAGTGGAGAAAACACTCCACTTCAGGCCGTACATCCTCCGTGTGGACGGGGCCCTGGAGCTCAGGAGGGTCTCGACTGCTCCGGCTGTTAGACCCGCCTCTAGGTACTGTGCCCCCTCAGGGGCCAGACCCACAGTCGCCATATGGCGGGGCAAGGGTGAAGAACCCGGCCCTGCGCCTGGGACAGCAGGTCTCTCCTCAGAGGGACCCGCCACGGCGGGCCGTCCAGGAGCGACATGATGTCCGAGAACCACACCCGGGTTGGCCAGAACGGGGCTACGAGCAGTAGGCCGACATAGTCCTGGCGGACCCGCTCCAGAACCCCGGGAGCAGAGCGACTGAGGGAAAAGCGTACAGACGTAGCCTCGGCCACGAATGTACCATGGCGTCCAGACCCAACGGGGCTGGAGGAACGAGAGAAACCATAGCGGGCAGTGCGTAGTCTCTTGAGACGCAAACAGATCCACGTCTATGGGGCCGAACTCTTCGCACAAGAGCTCCACCACTTCGGGGTGAAGTCTCCATTCCCCGGGCCTCAGCCCCTGCCTCAACAGCAGGTCTGCTCCCTGATTCTGTGTCCCCAGGAAATACATCGCCCTGAGCGATAGTAACCTCTGCTGGGACCACAGGAGGATCTGACGCGCCAGTCTGTCCAGAGGGCGCGAGTGCAGACCGCCCTGGTGATTCAGATAGGCCACCACCGCTGTGTTGTTCTACTCGGAACGAACCAGGACGTGGTGGCCTTGGAGATCGGGCAGGAAACTCCTTAGAGCCTGGAACACCGCCAACATCTCGAGACAGTTGATATGCCACTCGGATCGATGCACCTGCCAGGATCCCCTTGCAAAGCGGCCATCCATGACCGCGCCCCAGCCCGTGAGGGAGGCGTCTGTCGAAATAACCAGCCGGCGACAAGACCCTCCCAGCACGGGCCCCTGGGACAGGAACCAAGTTTCCTTCCAAACTGATAGGGAACGAAGACACTTGCGCGTAACCCAAACCAGACGGAGAGGATTCCCCTCGGGGAAAAACCCTTGTTCCTTAGCCACCACTGCAGGGGTCTCATGTGCAGCAGTCCAGATGGTATTACGCTGGACGCAGCCGCCAGGAGACCCAACACTCGTTGAAAGTGTTTCATAGTGATGGCGTGGCCTAACTTCACCCCTTTCACGGCAGCCAATATGGTGTCGACACATGCCGGAGACAATTGTGCCCGCATCGTTGTCGAATCCCATGCAACCCCTAGGAACGTAGCCCGTTGGGTGGGCGCCAGCACGCTCTTCTTTGCGTTGAGCCTCAGCCCTAAACGCCGCAGACGAGCCAGAACGACATCTCGATGCCGAACCGCCAACTCTCGAGACTGGGCTAGGATGAGCCAGTCGTCGATGAAGTTGAAATCCGGATGCCCCGGAGCCTCAGCGGGGCCAGTGCTGCATCCATACACTTGGTGAATGTGCTAGGGGAAGTGCCAGGCCGAATGGAAGAACCCGATACTGGTAAGCCACACCCCCGAAGGCAAACCTCAGGAACTTCCTGTGAGAAGGACGGATGGAGGCCTAGAAATAGGCGTCCTTTAGATCTATCGTGACGAACCAATCCTCAGATTGGATGTGCGTCACGGTGGCGGGGATGATGAGCATCTTTAACCTGAATCTCCTCAGAGACCGGTTAGAACCCGCAGATCCAAAATAGGGCACGCAGCCCTCCGTCCTTCTTGGGGACTATGAAGTCTCTGTCTGGGGGGGAGACACGTTCCACGGCCCCTTTCCTCAGCAGAGTACAAACTTCCTGTCCCAACACCGGACCTTGCTCCGGGCGGACCACAGTCCAAACCACCCCCTCTCTTCTGTTGAATTTGGAGGGCGGGCTATGAACTGTAGTCGATACCCATCTATGGCAGTGCGCAGGACCCGCGGAGAAATGTTCGTCAGGCTCCGCCAAGCGTCTGCAAAGTCTGCCAACGGAACCAGCCCCTCGGGGCTGGTGGTCGGTGTCTCGTGTGATCTTCTGGTGGACCCCTGAAGCCCCAGAACGGCAGGGGGGAGCCGCCGAAGATCCACGGTGAGTGAGTCGGGATGCCGTCCGTCTGCAGACCCTCGGGGCAGGCAGTACGGTGCGGACTCGATGGTGGCAGGTGCGTCCTGAACGTGTAAACGGCGGGATAACATCACCTGTTGCCACGGCGGAGGGGACCTCGGTCGGCCTCCGGGGGGGGTGGGGGGGGTGCGGGAGGGGAGAAAGACTCCCCTACCCCGGTCTTCCCTGAGCTCCGTCGGGACTGGATGACGGTCCTCAGATCGGCTGAGGGTGAGAGCGCCGTCTCGCTGCCCCAGCTCCTCGGGGGGCCCCCGAGAAGCGACACTCTGCTTCCCTCCTCTCCGTAGGAGCTCGTAGAGGGAAGGGACCTACGCCTGGCAGCCTCAGCTGCCTTGGGTCCAGACCGGCGAGGGAGGTACTGGCGGAACGCTTCGCACTGCGTCTAACGCTTCGTGGTTCTGCGAAGCTCCGCCAGATCTTCCTCGGAGGGACCCCCCCTCTGAACCATCTCCTGTAGCAGGTTGGCTTGGTAGGCTTGAAGCACCGTGGTGTGCAAGCTCGCACCTGCCTGGCCCGCTGGCATGTACGCCTTCCCCACAAGCGTGGATGTGGTGCGACATGGTTTGGATGGTAACGCCGGCTTCTCCAGGGAGGACGCAAGTCGAGGGGAGAGATAGCTCGCAAGCTCATCCTCCACCCGAGGCATCCTCCCATAACCACGGTACCTAACCCCCATCACATTACTGTAGTTCAGTGATCGGGGTGTGGAAAGCCATGTAGAGAAGGGTCTGCCCCATGATTTACTCAGTTCATCATGTAAATCAGGAAAGAATGGCAGAGACCGGCGTGGAGGTGGCGTGTGGTGCTTAAGAAACCTTTCATCAAGCTACCACTAGCCTGTGGTGTCTGCTCCTCCCGTGGCCAGTTGATGTTGAGCTTAGCCACGGCTCTAGTCACCACCTCCAGCAGCACGTCATAGTCGGGCGCGGCCAGATGACGCCGCCCCGACACCCGGAAGTCATCGTCGACTGCGCTGAGCACGTCCGCCTCCTCGGAGTCGGATTGCTGCAGCGCCTCCGGATCCAAAACCGCGAGCGGGAGAAGCCGAGAACGGGCTCCCGAACGAGGAAAGGAAGCGTCGGAGCCAGCGGATTAAGGTCGGGAAAAAGCCTCAGCCGTCCCGAAATCCTCCGACAGATCACGCTGTGAACCCATGAGTGAAGCCGCCGGGCCGCCTCAGCGGCCGCAGGGCCCGCACCACGGGGAAAACACATCCGGCCATCCTCGGAAAAGAGAGCCATGCTGTACCTCAGTACCCGCACGGAAAGGGCTTCGCAACGGGCGCAGGCAGCCCCCTCGAGAGCTGCCCGTGCGTGCTCCATCCCCAAACATGAGAGACACATCTCATGAGAATCTCCATCCGTGATGTACCGAGGGCAAGAAAAAACACACCTTCTGTACATCTGGTTGCCGGACATGCTGGTAGACTTCTTCTTCAGGTAAGACATACTGCTTGTAGGACTGGAGCTTTCTTCGAACAACGTACAGAGCGCCTGCTGAATAAAAAAAAGCTAATGATGAGTGTGTACAGGTGTGCTTTATACTCCTCCGGTTATTCCGTCACACCTTACCGTTCTAGCAACAGGCCAATAGGATTGGAGTGATTTCATTCACGTTCAGACCTGCTTCGCCTAGAGGCGTTCCCATAGTGTCGTAACCGACGCAGTTCGAGTTCCCTCGAAGGGGAACAAAGGATGTGTTTTAAAATAACTGCCATCAAAAAAGTCAGTGTAAGTGTCTGGTTCTGTTCTACACATTTTTCTTCAGGAGAACACAAATGTCTGCACATAAACTTCAGTGTTTCTAAAATCAGCACATATATAAAAGTATCCTTCACATATACTTGTCATAAGTACCGGATTACTGATTTTGTCTGTTTTCATATCTCACACCTAGTTTTATTTCTGCTGGCTCGACAACTTCACATTTTAGATATAAGTATTTGTTTCTTTTCCATTCTGTATTCAGATTTGTGAACAGGTTTTCAAAATGTTCAAAAGCTTCATTAGTCACAGGTATGTTTGGGTCAGTAACGGGCAGAAATAGCAGTGCGCTGTGCTTGTGAGCGGAGCTCACTTGTTAGTTCTTCCAAATCTCCTACAATTGAGGATACCAAACTGTTGGAAATCCCACTCCCCTGTCATTTGGCCACAATAGATGCACACATTTCTTTGGTTGGATCTTTAAGTCCAGAATAATTGCTCTCAGAAGAAACACTGGAAGAGCTACATTGATTTGGTGGACTAAGCTGGTCTTCCAAAGCATGTGCCTGAGATGAAGTTGCAACTGGCTCACAAGAGGAACACCCAGCAGTTGAAAGTTGAGCAATTTGCTGAACACTGCTATGAACAATATTGAGGTGTTTCCGAAAACCTGCATATGTTAGGAACTGATGCCTACAGCCTTGCTGAGCACAAAACAATTTTAACTTTGGCCCAGTATAGTAACCATGTTGAACTCACTGTGAAATCAACTGCTGACTGCTGGGATACAGTTTCTGACACATGAAATAGGTCAGCATTGTGAGCGGTACGGGCTGGTTAAGCAGTCGGGCTCTCAAGTCTCTAACTCTGGGTGACTCCTTCATTTTTCCCACATCAATGTTGTATACCATTGTCTGCAAAAATGTGTAGAAATTCACCAATACTACATCATAAGACAAATTAAACACAAAATGCACTTTGAGAAGTTCATCAAATGCCCCAAGGGAACGGTTTGCCTGGCATAGGATGAGATGCTTATCCATGGCGATACAGAAGCTGTCGATCTTGTTCTTCTGACGCCCAACGGCAAGGAGGTATGGCTGCCGACCCTGCTGGTTGTGGAGATGCTCCTCCAAACTGCAGCATTAATATTTTTAGATTATTAGTGTGGAAGGCAGTCTATGGCTTCTTTACATAGACTCATTCTAAGGTAAGGTAGATTTTTTTTTTGCTGGTTATACACTAACAAAATCATAGTTATTCATATCATTTCTTAATGCACATATGATCCTTCTAAATGTACACACAAGACCTTTAAGACTTAATTTCAAATCCATACACTTTAACAATCTAATTTTACATACCCAAGAAAGTTTTTATTTATTTTATTTAACCTGTATTTTAAGAGTCTTGCAAAGTGACATGACAGATTATTATTGTTACCGTAATAATATAATTACCTTGTGGAAGACAACAAGTTTCTCAACTGCATCCCACGCACTAATTTTTGGAGACTTTGGTCCTCCAGGTGGTGGTGGAAGAAGATGTATCAGCAACAACAGGGAGGCCATTTCTTGGTCATAGGCTAAGGACAAAGAGGCACAAGAATGAACAGAGAATTGCAGAATAAATAAATGAAATTTAAGAAAAAGTCAACACTTTTATATATTCCTAAGAAAAACAAATACAACTCACTTGTTGCTTCATCACTTCCTGAGGAACTTTCCGCTGACTGTATCAAGCGACGCAACTCAGGAGTGGAAGTGAGACGTTTAGCTTCTTGTATGACATTTGGCTTGAAGAACACATCCCATTTCTGAAGCAGCCTGGAGGATGTCTCTGCACCCAACAGGAGAGTGAAGTCTTGTTCCACCTTTAAGAACAATATTATTAAACTACTACTACAGGAAATATTTTCCAATTTCAAGCCAATCTAAACATCTATTTTCAAACTTACCATTCTTTTTGTATCCAGGAATCTTGGGAATGTTGAGAGGATATCATCACTCCTGCCTGGATCATTAACAAGCTTCTGCTGGTGCTGAAAGGTCTCTCTCATCTTCTGGAGAATCTGGAAATTGTCTGCAGTATGGTTGAGCAAGGATATGGCCTCTTGGCAGGCATCCCCATCGAGCTGCCTTTCGACATTTACTGTCCTTTGGAAATTTGGACCCCCTGGAAAAACGGCAACAGAACTGTTTGGTGGTAGTACAGATCCTCGACGAATCCTCCTTTGGACTGTTTTCAGACGGCAAGAAATGTATCCTGCGCTGCTGGTAGCATCATAGAAGTGTTCCTGTAAGGAAAAAAGAAAATAAATACTTGTTTCATACTCAACTCATGAGAAAATATAGAGAATGCAATGTAATGGACACAGATTCGTGTCACAACATGGCGATATGACGTGAAAGTGTCATGCAAAAATATTTTGACTATTACATAGCCTTTCTTGGCATATGGATCCTTGAGGGTAGGGAACAGCATCACTATCTCGAGAGCATAGTCTTCTCTGATTGCTTTAGTGGGGAGGTGCCTGAGAGGACATATTAAATTAGTAATCTAAATTAATGCAATGGCCATATAGTTATTTGACACAAAAGAATTTGAAACATACATACCCATGTTTATTAACCATGTGACCCACGATTATGTTGACCATTTGTCTTCAAGTGGCATCGGTTAGGGTTTTGTAGTTTGGTACTCCTGTAGTACTGCTTCACCACCGGACTTGCTTCGTAGCACAGTTTCAATCAACTAATAAAAAACAAAACCATGAGAATGCAAAACATGGTGATAAACAGCTTTTTTAGAGCCTCAGATGAATGTCAGATGTTAAAGATTCGTGAGAATAAAGTTTTTTTGGAACCTGTTTGGCAGACTCTACATGACATGTATCCTCAAGTCTTTGTTTCTTGCCAGGGACTTCATCTATGATTATAGTTGATGAGCTAAAGCTTGAGTCAGACGTCTCAGAAGAAAACGACAAGGACCAATCAGAAAGTTCTAAAGGAATAAAAAATATGTTAAATTAAAATGTTTGTCGTGTGTAGAGGGCTTTATTATAACTTCTTTGTAACTCACCGTCATTTGAGAAAACTGTCAGCACCACATTTCCTTGTCCAACGAGGTCGCTGAATATTTCTCCATCAACTTCTGTACCTGTGGCATCTTTGTATTTAACTTCTGCATCAGGTGGCAGCCAAAATCTTTCGATGACTGTAAAGGAGAATAAGATAAAAATAAATGTGCTTTCCCCCCACTAAAACTCATTACCTATTAAGTCCAAATTTTACAGTTAATGATTTTTTTCCTATGTTTATTGACTGTGTTGGTGGGTATTATGCTTTACACTCTATAAAGAACTAAAAACGTTGAGCAACTGACTCCATTTTTATGTTATGTGTCTGCCAAAAGCATGAAAAGAAATCTATAACCAATGAACTGGTAAAATGACTTTTAAAAAAGTGAAGTAAAAGAAAACCTTTTTTTAACGTTACTCACTAGCTAACGTTACTCACTAGCTAACGTTACTCACTAGCTAACATTAGCTAGCTGTTTGGGCGCTACTAATTAATGTTACCTGGACAATTATACTGTTCCGTTCTGGCAACAAACAACGCTTTATAAAACATTTTTTGTCTGTAGATGTCACAGTTCACAACATAAATTTACAATTGTTGTAGTTACTTTGACTTAATTAGACTTACCTTGAAGAGCTTCGTGAAGGAGGAAAATGTACTGTTTCTAGCCGAAAAAGTGAAATACCTGTCTTCTTAGTCATTGGCTTGGTTGAAATCTTGAAATGTGTGGCTTTTGCTGGCGGAGCTTAATTAGATCTCTGTAGAGTTAGGCTAACACCAGGGAGGGTTTGCTAACACTGATGAAATCAACACTGTAAAAGAACCCCAACATTAAACATTATGTAATTCAGAATTTGCTAAAATTACTCTTTGGGAGTTAAAATCAACTCAGAAATGTTTGACCCTGAAATTTCAACACTCCAGTTTTTGCTGTGTATAAGATATGCGAGGAAGAGGAACAGGGAAAGGAGGGAAAAAGAAAGGGAGAAAATAAGTAGGGAGATGAGGGTTATAGCATGGAGGTTAAGGGCTGAATTAGCTAAGTTTGAGAGAGATAAGTGTAGGAGAGCAATTATAATGAGTAAGGCAAGATACGCATTAGAAGGAGAAAGGTGTACTGCATTCTTTTTAGGGCAAGAGAAGAGGAAACAGAATAAGACTATATATATATAGTATCAGAATTAGTGGATGATGCAGGAAACAGTATAGAAGTGTTAGAGAGAGTTCAGGAATATTATACAGATTTGTTTAGAAAAGGGGAGGAAGATGAGGAAAGTATGAAGGATGTATTAGGGAACATAGATAAGAAGACAGGATAAGGGGATATAGGGAAATGTGTGATGGTGATATAACTGAGAGGGAGATAGAGGAGGCCACAGGGGGGTTGCAAGGAAGGAAGAGTCCAGGAAGTGAGGGGTTAGCAGGGGTATATAAGTATATAAGGATGTTTTTATGATTGTGTTTGTGAGCAAGCAGAAAAGAAATAGATAACATATACAGTACAGCAAAATTAAAACAAGTATACCTGGAAGGTGGAGTGTAATAATAGAAAAGAATATAGTCAACAAGAAAACAATGAAAATACCGGAATTATATATGGAAAAGGAGAGTTGGAGGAAAAATGCAAGTGTGAACTGATTGTAAACAACATCTATGAAATCCTGATAGAGAAGGAGTTTAAGGCTCCAGCTGCAGAAAAAGTATGGGGGGGGGAGTGTTTCCTCAGCTAGAGAAGTGAAATATATGGGAGAGTTTGAATGGGAATTATGAATGTGAAAATAGTGGTTTTATGTTACGTCATAATAGAAGATATACAAAAGTGGGACTGCATAACATATATAATAACGAAGAGGTGAATGTGATGTGTGTGCAGGTGGTCATGAGACGTTTTTATGTTATTTTTAAGGATTTTACAGGTTGTTTTTGTTTATTTAAAGCAATTAGCTGCTTGATGGGAAATTTACAAAAATATACTGTAGGACAGGAGAACAGTTTTTTCTATTTGGGATCCCTTTTAAAAAGAAAGGAGTGAATTTGTGTTCATTAAATTTTATTTTGAGTCACACAAGGTTTGCTGTTATTTTGATATGGAATTATGCCTATTTTGAAAAGAAAAAACTAAATATAAATGCTTTATTTGAAATTATTGTGAAAAGAGATGTTAATTTGATTCATAAATATAGAGTGCTACCAAGAAAATGCTGGGCCTTTACATTGTCATAAGTGTGGAAGAAAATGGGGGTTTTGGTTTTCACTTGTATATTTCACATGTATGTGTTAGTTTTTTATTATAATTTTAATTATTTGTTTATTTTTGTTTTGTTTTTGGCGTATTAGATTGCTTTTTTGCTGCTTTTTAAATTAATAACGACCAAATGAAAGCAATAATAAATTTATATAAAGCTGTAAGGTACATGTGTATAGATATATTCTTGTATGATACTTTTAAAACAGGTTTACTGATAACACCATATAGGTTTTATTGTTGTAAAAACTAGATGTCTCATTTATTATTTATTTTGGTTAAGTGTCAACTGAAGGATGGTCTACTTCAGTAATTGTTTTTGTTGGTTAATTATGGAAAATTTATTATATTGTAAATTTACATTTTTGATAATAAAATAATAAGCTCTTGTGCAATCTCAGGAAGGTAAGCAGGGTTGGGCCTGGTTAGTACTTGGATGGGAGACTACCTGGGAACACCAGGTGCTGGAAGCTTTTTCACTTCTCTTTACAAACAGCAGCTGCTGCTGCTTCTTCAGTGGAGACAGAGCTTTGAAAAGCTGCTTGTCCAGGACAAATTAACGTTATGACAAATTTATGCAGATATCCAGGTAACTCCAAAGGGTTCACATACTTTTTCATGCAACATAGTTTTATTCATACAGTATATTCATGCACATACTTTCATACAGACATTTATACACATACTAATACTACACTTTCACACATGCCTCCATACTCACATACTTCCCCACAGTAAACTTGTGCTGAAAGTAGCAAGCTAATGTTAAGTTTTCATCATTTGTGTTGCATAATAAAGCATTTTAGTTGAGCAAACTGTTTAACATGAAACAAACCAAACCAGTTCCTGTCACGATGGGTGGTGTGGAGGCAGGTTGGAGGACCCAAATGCAGGACGCAGATAGTGCAGGTATAGTTCAAGGGGTTTTAATAAACAAACAAAAGGCGAGCTCACTTGCAAACGGAGTGGCTGACCCCAAAATAACACAGTCCAAGAAAACAAAGGTGATCCAACAGAATAATCCGGAACGAGTGTAAATCCAAAAACTGACAGAGAACAATCAAAACGAGACTAAGCAGACAACGCACAGTAGCTCAAGGTAACAGGAGGTACACGGCGAGTAAGGTAGAAGACACGAGAACAAACTGCAACACTGGGTGACAAAAAAATAAATAAACAATGACCCGACAAAGACAAGACAGAAACACCAGGTATATACACACAGGGACTAACGAGCAGGACGGGAGCAACACAGGTGAAAGACATGAGGCTAACGAGGCACAGGCAGGGAGAGAGAGAGCAGGGGAAAACAGACAGACATGCAGAGGGATCACTGGGGTAACAGACATGACAAGGGTTACTGAACACTAGACGACAGACAAGATAGACCCCCAAAACCCAACAAACTATAAGGCAGATACTAAACTCAAAAGTGCAACACAAAGAATGGCCGACCGGCAGTGCGTGACAGTTCCAGCATTAACAAAAAGACTTCATAAAGTGTATTAAGAGACAGTACACAGAAAAGTGTAGAGCAGTTTATAGTCAGTAACCTTGCTCAGACTCTGAAGACATTTTCTGTTTTAAAGACCAGACTGCACATCTTTAAAATCAGCCCAGAGGAACATATTAGTGCATGATGTGATCCCTGTTTGTCATACCAGCTAGATCATCACTGGAAATGTCCTGGAAAATGATCTAGAAAACAGTTCCCTGTCATTTATCTATTCTGGGGATTGTCATTACTATACTTGTATTTAATTAATCTTTTCAGTGTGACGAGCGGCTTCTCTCAGGTCAGATGTCTGCAAAAGTCAAAACTCAACATCAGAGCCGTTAAAGTTCGAACTATCATTCATGTTTTTCAGTTCAACAATTATTCAGACTGACTTAATTTAGAAAAATCTCATTAACAGCCATTTTTACATTAAACAAAAAAAGTAGTGTTTTGTATTCATTACCAATGATAAGGTATGGATTTGCACATCCGCTATGTTGCTGATATAATTATTGAATTAATTTAAGGCTGCACTAATTATTGATTCATCTGCTCAGTATTTTCTCATATTGTTTGGAAAAAAACATAGTGCAGTGTTAATTTTGTGTGTTAATCTTTAACTGATTGTTTTTTTAATAAAAATTCTGTGTAGTGTAGGTATTGATCATATTTTGTCTGAGCTGTAGCCTACTAGGTGTTTTGTTGTGTTAAGTTAAAGTAAAACTAAGCCTTGCTCCGTTAGTTAGCTTTTACCTAATAACATTAGCTAACTTGCTCTCTATAACAACTGCAAGTTTTGAACACACTGTATTTAATACTGTAAATTATAATACATAATATATAAAATTGTGCAGAAACAGTGTTTGTGAGGATCAAACTCAGCAGAAAAAGAAATGTACTTGAGCAACAGAAAAAATCAAGACTATTTGTTGAGTTTTTGTCTTCAAACCTTTATTGAAGTGAATGAGAAGCTCTGCAGCCATCAGCAGCTACTAGATGCTGCTCCAAGAAAACTTTATTAAAGTGAAAATCAGTCAACACAGTTTGTACACAACAAATTCAGCCTTGAGGAGATCATTTCACCATTTCTAAGGAAACACATTTATGACATTAAAGGCACAATCAGTGAGCCAGATGTTAACCAAAGTGAAGCCTCGTCCACCACCAACATTTAAACCACAGGACTGGAAGTTGTCTCCCTCCTACACAGAACACAGAGACACTGAGGAGTCATTACAGAACCCAAACCCAGGATAAAGAGGTTCAGTGAATGTGGTGTTGAAGGTGTGGAGGTGGATCAATGTGTCAGAGGAGACTCTGTAGAAGGACAGAGTGCCAGCAGGATAGTTCACATACACTGCTGCTCTGTTAGAGGAGGAGGGTGGAGTGAGGAATGTTACTCTGTTATTGTGCCAGACAGAGTAACATACACCAGAGCAGCTCAGACTCCAGGACTGATCATTTCTTCCAAACACACAGTCAGTAATGTTTCCTCTCCTTCTGATTCCTCCGTAACTTACTGATATATAAACTCCTCCTCTCCACTCGACCTCCCAGTAACAACGACCAGTCAGAACATTTCCACACAGCAGCTGAGCGTAGTAGTCAAATCTCTCTGGATGATCAGGGTATGGCTCCTCCTCCTCCACCCGTGTCACCTTCCTGTTGTTGTCAGACAGTTTGAGGTTTCTGTGTGCTGTGTTTGTGTCCAGTGTGAGTTCACAGAGATCTGATTGAGAGAACGAGACACAACACAGCAGCAGTTTATCATCAGACACATCTGAAGGTTTATTCTTTGTTTGTGTGCTGATGTTGTTCATTTCTAAAGTTTAATCATGATGCATTTAGTCAGTAATGTTTGAATGAATAAATACCACAACTATCAACTTTGAAAGAGAAACTGACTGTGTGCTGTTTTGTCATCATGAGTCAGATTGAATCCACACTTACACTTCCTCACATCAGGTTTTAACCTCTGCTCTCCACCATGGTCCACCCTGGAGGAAGAAACAAAGTCAGAGTGATTTTCTATCCAACATGAGTCCTAACTGCTGTTCAACATGAAGCAGTGTTCCTCAGTTTGTCAGAGTGACAGAGAAACAGGCTGAAACTCATCTGTCTACAGGATTCTTTCACTGTCTGAAAGAACAAGACCTGAAGAAGAAAAGGAAGAAGAAGAAGAAGATAACTAATTTGAGAGCAGAATGTCAAATGTCAGAATGTCCTTTGCACGTTGTCCCTCAAATTAAACAATTTATATTTTGACAATTCAAAATAAAAAAAATGTATAGAATATAATGTAGTAAGGCATTCAGGCATTCTGTAGCTATTGCTTTTAAATAGTCTATATTTTTCCTGTAGATCAACTTTTATACTTTAATAAAATCCCTGCTGAGTCAGCACACATGCAGGCATGATTCAGTCTGCCGTCCTCTTTTGTGTCTTTTGCATGGGGGTGTGCATGTGGCACCTTTTCACCTCAAATAATTTCAATTTCAATTCAATTCAATTTTATTTATATAGCGCCCAATCACAACAGTTATCTCACAGTGCTTTTCATAAAAGAGCAGTGTTGCTATAGACTAAATGAAAAATGGTACAGATATTTATAGTAGTGTTAATGATAACAATCGTAATGTTAATGATTATCATAACAATAATAACAATAGGACTAATAACAATAGTCGTTGCAGCAGAGGGTGTCGAGCAGGAACACGGGGGCAGCAGGTGACCCGCAGCCACAGATCCAGACTTTTCACATCCAGGTTTTAACATCCTGAAGGCACATTTGAAGTTTAGCTAACTGATGAGTTTCATCTGGTTTGATCGATAGATATAACTGAGTATCATCTGCATAACAGTGAAAGTTTATGGAATATTTCCTGATAATATTGCCTAAAGGAAACATATATAAAGTGAAGAGGATTGGTCCAAGGACAGATCCTTGAGGAACTCCATGACTAACTTTGGCATGCATGGAGGACTCATCCTTAACATGTACAAACTGAAATCTATCTGATAAAGAGGACTTAAACCAGCTTAGAGCGGTTCCTTTAATGCCAATGAAATTTTCCAGTCTCTGCAATAGGATCTGATGGTCAATGGTATCAAATGCAGCACTAAGATCTAATAAAACCAGTACAGAGACAAGTCCTTTGTCTGATGCAATAAGGAGGTCGTTAGTAATTTTCACCAGTGCTGTCTCTGTGCTATGATGAGCTCTAAATCCTGACTGAAAATCCTCAAATAAACTATTGCTCTGTAGAAAGTCACACAGCTGTTTAGCAACTGCTTTCTCCAGAACCTTAAGTTAATTTTAATTAAAGGTATAAATTCCTGAACTTTAATAAATCCTGTGTTTTAGCAGGTTTTCTGCTCACATTCAAAAGTTTTTGCACATTCAGAATCTCTCCCACATCTGTGTTCTCTGACAAAAACGTGCTTGCTGTTTGCTGCCGGTGGTGTGAGTAGCATCAGACATAACATGAGAGGACGCTGACGCTGTTTATTTCCCGCTTTTCCGTCTGCTATTCTGTCTATTCCATCTGCTATTCCTTCCTTTGCTCCTGTTCAGCTGGTTCCTGAAGCCGCTTGGGCACCTCGACCGGACTACTGCCTCCAACACGTGGTGGCCAACTCTAGCTGCATTAGCGGCTAACCCGATTTCCTAGCCCTTCTCACAGGCAACCTCCACCAGATGCGAGCCGTAACCGAGACTTTCATCTCCTCCTGTCATGCCGTGGATCATTTTGGCACTTACATCAGTCATCCATCTCTGTGTCCCTAGTCCATTGCTAACTGCTATCACGGAGCTCTCAGTCCCTCCGCTCGGCATCATGTTCAAATACTCAACTCTGCAACTTGTTGAATTAATCAGCTACTGTATTCCATCCTGCATCCCAGTCATCAAACAGCTCGGACTTCTTCGACAACCCCGTTACATCCACAGAAGCTTTCGCTGCAAGTTTGTTTATCTTCACCACGGACAATCCATTCCATCCATCTGGTCCCCTGCACGCTCTGTCGCACCTCTCCCATGTCATCGGAACGCTTCCCCCGCTGCATCACACAGAGCTGACACCGACAGGCTGCACAAAAAACCCGGACTGGACTACAGTGCTATTTGCACTTCACATACAACTATTCTCCAATCATTTGCAAATTCACTCACTGTCCCTCCTCAACTGCATTACCCCCCCACACTCACTGTTAATTGGGAGAACCTCAGATCTCTCCAGCCTGCCCCCATCTCACCACCCTCTCACCATGCCAACTTTGCCCTCCTCAACACCCAATTGATTAACAATAAAGCCCCTGCCCTCCATGAAGTAATCCTTGACAACTTGCTCACTGAAACCCAATGACATATTCTCTCTCAACCAAGCATCCTCCACTGGCTTACATCTGCAAACCCTGCCCTTCCCGTCATGGAGGCAGCCTCGCCATCATTTACAATCAGAACTTCCGGGTCACCATCCCCTCAATTTCTTCATTTGAATATCTCGCCTTCAAAGCTCTTTCCTCCATGACAGTTATCCTCATCTATCGGCCACCTAAACCAAACCCTTCCTTCCTCTCTGATTTTACAGAACTCCTCAGACTAGCCTCATCTCTCTCTTCATGCCTGCTGCTACTCGGTGACTTCAACATCCTTATATTTTATCCCTTTATTTTATCCCTTTTATTTTATTGTATTTTACTAATTTTATATTAATTTTTCATGCTCTTATCTTGTTTTTTTGTATTATTCTTTACACTTGTTAAAGCACTTTGTAACTTGTTTTTGAAAAGTGCTCTACAAATAAGGATTATTATTATTATTATTATTATTACACTCCCCCACCTGCCAGCTGTCATCAGAATTCACCATTTTACTGGACAACTTCACTCTCATCCAACATGTCACATTCCCCACCCATGACAATGGACACATCCTCGACCTGGTCTGCTCCATTAACCTACCAGTGCTCGACGTCCATCCATGCCTCTTTCCCCTCTCTGATCACAAACTGATACGGTTCACCATTCCTTCTCCAACCGCACACCCCCGCGTCCTTAGAGAAATCACCTTCCGCAACCTTAAATCCATTGATCCCCACCATCTCTCTGACCTGCTCTCCACCTGGACTCAACCCTCACCTCACCTGATGATCTCACAAACCACCTCAACTCCGTTTTGTCTACCTTCCTTAACTGGCCCCCCTCAAAACAAAAAACGTCACCTTTAACACCTCGTCCCCCTGGTACACACCTGCACTCCAGAAAATGAAACAAACTGGCCGCCAGCTTGAACGTCTGACAAAAAAAAACATCTCTCACAGTCCACCATGAAGCCTATAAACTCTACCTCATTGCCTACAAAGATGCCCTCATTGCTGCCAAATCTGCCTACCTCTCCTTCATCTTCACCAACCCCTGTCATAACCCCAGAACCCTCTTCTCCACAATGAACAACCTCATCAAGCCTCGGACCAACACCCTCTCTACCTCTTCTCCAGATCTCTGCAACCCATTCCCTCACTTTTTCGCTGATAAAATCAACACCATTTATCAGTCTCTGTCCCCTGCATCTGACCTCCCAGTTTCTACTGCAGCACCTACAACAGACCCTCTTCCCCCTGTCCTGCCTGACCTACATCCTCCTCCTCCACACTGCCTTCCCTCCCAGTTTGACCTGGTCACCACCCCTGAAATCTCATAACATAATCAGCTCTTCCAAACCCACTGCCTGCTCACTTGACTTCCTCCCTACTCCGCTCATGAAGTCATGCCTCCCCGTCCTTTCCCCCTACCTCACTAACCTCTTCAACTCCTCACTGTCCCTTGGAACCATCCCCTCTGCTTTCAAAACTGCCACTGTCAACCCAGTCCTTAAAAAACCTGGTCTGGATCCCTCTTTCCTTAATAACTACCGCCCAATATCCAACCTCCCCTTTCTGTCTAAAACCCTTGAACGTATAGTCGCCTCACAATTAGAAACTCATCTTCATGCCAATAACCAATTTGAACCTTTCCAATGAGGTTTTCTGTCCTCAAAGTCTTCAACGACCTCCTCACTTCTGCTGACACCGGAACCCTTAACATCCTTATTCTTCTTGACCTGAGTGCAGCCTTCGATACCATGAGCCATAACATCCTGCTCACCAGACTCAAAGACCTTGGTATCAAAGGTACTGCACTCACCTGGCTCTGTTCCTACCTTTCCAACAGATCCCACTTCATCTCTCTTCATAACCACACCTCTGCTACAGTCACAGTCACCCAAGGCGTTCCCCAAGGCTCCGTACTCGGCCCCCTTCTCTTCATCATCTACATCCTCCCCCTTGGTCAGATACTCCGCCACTTCAACCTGAACTTTTATGTTTATGTTATGCCGATGACACCAAGATCTACCTCAGCACCAAATCCCCCCATAATCCCCCTCTCTCCCACATCAACTCCTGTCTGTCAGCGATTAAAACCAGGAGGCAACACAACTTCCTCAAACTAAACAGCAATAAAACAGAATTCCTCCTCATAGGCTCCAAATCCACTCTCTGCAAAGCCAATAACACCATCAACAGCACCATTGTCTCCCCATCTCCCCAGGCCCTCAACCTCTGTGTGATTTTTGATTCAACCCTCTCCCTTGAGCCCCACATCCATCATGTCATTAAAACCTCTTTCACCTTCGCAACATTGCCAAAATCAGACCCTCACTCACACTCTCTGCTGCTGAAAGACTCATTCACTCCTTCATCTCCTCACGGCTGGACTCCTGCAACTCACTACTCCTTGGTATCAGCTCAACCTACATAAAAAGACTCCAACTGGTCCAGAACTCAACTCTGAGTCCCTCATCATTTTCCAGTCCCACCTTAAGACCCATCTCTTCACCTCTGCCTATCCCTAGTGTTTTTTTTGTTTTTTTCCCTTTGGTCATGTTTCTTTATCTGCTCTGTAAAGCGACTTTGAGTTTGTGAAAAGTGCTATACAAATTAAATTTATTATTATTATTATTATGTTGAAAAAAAACCCCGTAATATTAAAGACACTAAAGTCATCATTTGATGAGAATTTATAACATACACATAACACACTGCTGCTACTGAACGACTAGAAGACGAGCTGAATGGCTTTTATTGCAGATTTGAAAAGCCCACAGTCACACCTCTCCACCACTCCAACTCCATCTTCAAACAATCCATCTTCAAAAATGCTTTCACCCCCCTCTCGGACCCCTCACATGCACTCATGATCTGTGAAGAGGATGTAAGCCACCTCTTCCAAAGGCAGAAGATCATGAAGGCTCCTGGCCCATACGGTGTGTCACCATCCTGCCTGAAAATCTGTGCAGACCAGCTGGCCCCCATCTTCACACAGATCTTCAACAGATCACCGGAGCTGTGTGAAGTTCCCTCCTGCTTCAAACGCTCCACAATCATCCCAGTCCCCAAAAAACCCTGCATCTCTGGATTAAATGACTACAGGCCTGTCGCCCTGACATCTGTAGTCATGAAGTCCTTTGAAAGATGGTGTTGGTGTTGTGTTGGCCCACCCGAGGGACATTACAGGCCCCTTGCTGGACCCCCTGCAGTTTGCCTACAGGGCTAGCAGGTCAGTGGATGATGCAGTCAACTTGCAACTGCATTACATCCTGCAACACCTCAACTCTCCAGGGACATATGCAAGGATCCTGTTCGTAGACTTCAGCTCGGCATTCAACATCATCATCCAGGACATCCTCAGCACCAAACTCACCCAGCTCACCGTGCCATCCTCCACCTTTCAGTGGATCGCAAACTTTCTGACTGACAGGAGTCAGCAGGTGAGGCTGGGGAACATCACATCAAGCACCCAGACTATTAGCACTGGCGCCCCCCAGTGGTGCGTGTTCTCCCCACTGCTCTTCTCCCTCTACACCAATGATTGCACCTCAGGAAACTCATCTGTCAAACTCCTGAAGTTCGCTGACGACACAACGGTCATCGGCCTCATCCGCGACAAGTTGGCCTAAAGACTGGAGGTTGATCAGCTGGCTCTCTGGTGCGGTCTGAACAACCTGGAGCTTAACACGCTCAAAACTGTGGAGATGACCGTGGACTTCATGAGGAGCCTCCCCACTCTGCCCCCCATCACCATACTCAACAGCCCTGTGTCTGCTGTGGAATCCTTCAGGTTTCTGGGATCCACTATATCCCAGGACCTGAAGTGGGACACCATCATCAAGAAGGCCAAGCAGAGGATGTACTTCCTGCGCCAGCTCAGGAAGCTCAACCTGCCTAAGGAGCTGCTGATCCACTTCTACACAGTCATCATTCAGTCTGTTCTCTGCACCTCCATCACTGTCTGGTTTGGATCTGCCACCAAAAAGGAGCAGACTACAATGGATAGTCAGGACTGCAGAAAAGATCATTGGTGCCAACCAGGACTTACACATTTCCAGAGTCAGGAAATGGGCAGGAAAAATCACTGCAGATCCATCTCACCCCGGACACAACCTGTTCCAGCTCCTCCCATCTGGTAGGCACTACAGAGCACTGTATGGCAAAACCAACAGACGCAGGAACAGTTTCTTCCCTCAAGCCATCACTCTGGAACAGCTGATTTCTGACTCACAGTGTCAAGAACAATTCCTTTGCAATAACCCAGTAGCTCTGTCTCTAATCAGCCACCTGTTTACTGGTTATCACTTATTATTTATTGATCATTCTCTATTTCAGAGCTGTTCATATTTTTGTATTTTATATTATATATACTGTATACCAAATCCACCTACCCCAAGTAAAGAACACCTGCACATAATACTTATCTATTCCAGCATCCTTTGCACTGTGTACATGAATGTGTACCTGTGTTAGGAATGTGGTTTTTGTGTTCATGTCTTTCCTGTTTAAGTCTGTTTTTGGTTCTGCGTTTCTCTGTGTAGTCTTGTTTAGTTAGTTCTTAGTCCTGTACATTAGTTAATGTCTTTTGTGTTTACTCCTGGTCTTGTGTTCCCTGTTTAGTCTTGTGTATTCCCTTGTTCATTTACTGGTTCTGTTTAGCTCTGCATCTCAGCCCTGTGTCGTACTTGTGTATTCTGGGTTAACTGTCTCTCTCTGGCGGCCTGGTACTGTCATGATCCTGTCTGTGTGTCTTATTTGGGAGTCTGGGTTTAGTTCCATGTCCTTAGTTCATGTTTTGGTGTTCATTCCTGGTCCTTGTTTGCATTATTGTGGTTTGGTCTCCTCTGTACTCTGTATCCTAGTTCTGTGTTCTCGTTTAGGTTCTGGTTCTTTGTAACTTGTGTGTTTCTGTCTTCTTGGTTATTCACTCTGCCCCATGTCTGCTTGTCTAGTGTTCTCTCTGTTTCCCCCTGCTTGTCTCTCTCTTTTCCATGCTTTCTGCCTGCCTCGTTAGCCCTGATCCCGCTCACCTGTGTTACTCCCGCCCCGCTTGTTAGTCCCTGTGTATATGTATGCCTGCCTGTCTCTCCAGTCTTTGTCACGTCCTTGTGTCTTGTTGAGTGTTCCGCCTTGTGCTCCGTTTTCCCTGTGTTTTTGGATCGCCTTGTGTTTCCTGGATTACCTTGTTTGGACTTTTGCCCTGAGCTTCATGTAAGCCTGTTTTAGTTTAGTTTTTGAATTAATAAATCCTTTGTTTGAACTGCATCCTCCTCTCGCCTCGCCATTGTCTGCATTTGGGTCCTCACCTCAGTCTGCACTCAGCGCCCCGACCCCTGACAACCTGTATATCACACCCACCTCACATGTACATAAAAATAATGATTATAATTATTTACTCCTGCATGCTTTGCACTCTGCTCACTGCACTATTTGTCAATCTGTCTATATTGTTCTGTTTTGTTTATAGTGTGTATATTTGTGTTGCGCTTATCCTGTACGCAGGATAAGCGGTTGAAGATAGATGAATGGATGGATGTTTGTGTTCTCTATTCTGTAGCCTGTGGTTGTTTTTATTATACTTTTATTATAGTATTATTGTAAGAGTAAGCACACCATAAGCAATGTATAATCCAGAGTCAAATTCCTCGTATATGTACACATACCTGGCAAATAAAGCTGATTCTGATAAGTGCGAATGAGTACCTTGATTCACTTGCACTGGTACACTTATCCACTGCACATACCACTCAGCTGGTTTGGGGAATATTACAGTAGGTAAACATGTTATATATGGAAATATAGTGAATTGGTGAGTAGTGTCTGACTGATTTTGGTAGTTTCTGATGTTTCTAATGAACGGCTGTTTCCAATCAATAAGACTTCTGAAGATCGATATTTTTCCTAACTCAGTCCTACTCACTGCTCTGAACAGAATTAGAAGAAATAAAAACTCCTTCGTGATGATGAACTCCAGTAGATTGACATTAAATAGTGGGAAAATAGACACCCACAGTGTGTGAGCTCTTGTTGTCTGTCCAAACCTGAGAGTGTCCAGTCTCCAGTGTGGATCCCCCAGTCTAGCAGACAGCAGCTTCACCCCTGAGTCTCCTGGATGATTGTAACTCAGGTCCAGCTCTCTCAGATGGGAGGGGTTGGAGCTCAGAGCTGAGGCCAGAGAAGCACAGCCTTCCTCTGTGATCAGACAGCCTGACAGCCTGGAATCAAGAAAACATCATAAACTCTGTTTTAGGAAATCATGTCAGCAGGAAAATCCTACAGACCATTTTCACTAACATGAACCTAAAACAACATGAGGAGGATTTAAAAGAAACCGCTTAATACTGACCTCAGAGTTTCCAGTTTCCAGTGTGGACTCTTCAGTCCAGCAGACAGCAGCTTCACTCCTGAATCCTGCAGGTTGTTGTTACTAAGGTCCAGCTCTCTCAGACTAGAGGACTGGGAGCTGAGAACTGAGGACAGAGCTTCACAGCTTCTCCCTGTGAGGTTACAGTCAGACAGCCTGAAAAAAGATCAGCAATGGACACAAACTAAATTTTAATAAGCCCAACCCTAAAACGTCCACTGCTGGGGTTAGGGTAATCACTCCTAAATCCTCAGGAATTGTTAAAAAAGTTCAGCAGCCAAACTCATGACTTTAAAGCATGTATAGATGAAAGGCCAAGTCAATAATCATGGTCAATCAGGGTCTTCCCCCAGAACATTTTAAGCAATAAAGACATTTCTTGCATTCTGGTGAAAATTTACGCACCAATTTATGGTGGAAATGTCTCTTTCTATATAAATGAAAACACAATATTCACATCTTGCACCTTAGGTAACCGCCTATGTCGCTTATGCCACGGGGCAGCCCTGTATTTGTCAAATATTAAATCAAGCATTTTTGAAATTGCACATACATAAATCCACCTACAGAGCTTTGTTTGAGGCTTTGACCACTGGCAGCAGTCTCAGAAGAGCCTCCTCTGAAGCAGAGTATTTCTTCAGGTCAAACACGTCCAGATCTTTTTCTGATGACAGTAAGATGAAGACCAGAGCTGACCACTGAGCAGGAGAGAGTTTATCTGTGGAGAGACTTCCTGAACTCAGGGACTGTTGGATCTCCTCCACTAGAGAACGATCATTCAGTTCGTTCAGACAGTGGAAGAGATTGATGCTTCTCTCTGGAGACAGATTCTCACTGATCTTCTTCTTGATGTACTTGACTGTTTCCTGATTGTTTTTTGAGCAACTTCCTGTCTGTGTCAGCAGACCTCGTAGGAGAGTCTGATTGGTCTTCATTGAAAGACCCAGGAGGAAGCGGAGGAACAAGTCAAGTTGTCCATTTGAACTCTGTAAGGCCTTGTCCACAGCACTCTGGTAGAGATGTGTTAGTTTAGGTTTGTCTCTGAAGACTTTAGACAGCTGGGAGGTTGATTGTTCTTCTGCCAGCAGATTGACACCAGAGTTGATGAATGTCAGATGGACATGAAGAGCAGCCAGAAACTCCTGAACGCTCAGATGGATGAAGCAGAACACCTTGTCCTGGTACAGCCCTCTCTCCTCTTTAAAGATCTGTGTGAACACTCCTGAGTACACTGAGGCTGCTCTGATATCGATGCCACACTCTGTCAGGTCTGATTCATAGAAGATCAGGTTTCCTTTCTGCAGCTGCTCAAAAGCCAGTTTTCCCAGAGACTCAATCATCTTCCCGCTCTCTGGACTCCAGTGCTGATCTGTCTCAGCTCCTCCATCATACTTGACGTTCTTCACTTTGGACTGAACAACCAGGAAGTGGATGTACATCTCAGTCAGGGTCTTGGGCAGCTCTCCTCCCTCTCTGGTCTTCAGCACCTCCTCCAGAACTGTAGCACTGATCCAGCAGAAGACTGGGATGTGGCACATGATGTGGAGGCTTCGTGATGTCTTGATGTTGGAGATGATTCTGCTGGCCTGCTCCTCATCACTGAATCTCTTCCTGAAGTACTCCTCCTTCTGTGGGTCAGTGAACCCTCTGACCTCTGTCACCATGTCAACACACTCAGGAGGGATCTGATTGGCTGCTGCAGGTCGTGTGGTTATCCAGAGGCGAGCAGAGGGAAGCAGGTTCCCCCTGATGAGGTTTGTCAGCAGCACATCCACTGAGGTGGACTCTCTAACATCAGTCAGGACCTCATTGCTGTGGAAGTCCAGAGGAAGTCGACACTCATCCAGACCGTCAAAGATGAACACAACCTGGAACTCTTCAAAGCTACAGATTCCTGCTTCTTTGGTTTCAGTAAAGAAGTGGTGAACAAGTTCCACCAAGCTGTACTTTTTCTCTTTCAGTACATTCAGCTCTCTGAAAGTGAATGGAAATGTGAACTGTATGTCCTGGTTGGCTTTGTCTTCAGCCCAGTCCAGAGTGAACTTCTGTGCTAAGACTGTTTTCCCAATGCCAGCCACTCCCTTTGTCATCACTGTTCTGATTGGTTCATCTCTTCCAGGTGAGGCTTTAAAGATGTCTTCTTGTCTGATGGTTATTTCTGGTCTGTCTGGTTTCCTGGATGCTGTTTCAATCTGTCTGACCTCATGTTCATCATTTACCTCTGCAGTCCCTCCCTCTGTGATGTAGAGCTCTGTGTAGATCTGGTTCAGAAGGGTTGGGTTTCCTGCTTTAGCAATCCCCTCAAACACACACTGGAATTTCTTCTTCAGTTCAGACTTGAGTTTACGTCGACAAACTGCAGCAACAGCAGTTTCTGAATGAAAAATCGAGAAATGTGATTAATAAGTGGCTACAGGGGTTGGCTTCCAGGTTGCAACCAAGATTGCTGCATAACTTCAATGCTCTCCGACGGTTTTTCTAAACACAACAATTTTTGAGATTTGATTATAAATGAAATTTTACTTAAGATGGAGGATGGGGTTGTTACAAGGAGGAGAAAGGCGACGGGCACAGCACCTATTACTGAGGATTTACAGCAGGACAGCCGAAGCTGCTCCCTGGTCCACAAGGCAGAGGGGCAAGCAATGGAGGAGGTTAGCTTGCAGAAGGTACTAGCCGAACTGAGAGATTTTAGACAAGCAACTGCTCTCGGAGATACAACAAGACTTGCACAAGACAAGTGATAGGCTAGATGAAGCCTGAAAAGAATTCAGGAGGTGGAAACGGCCATGCAGGCGCACCATCGTTACTCACGTAAATTTTACAACGGCAGGACAATATGGAGGCTAAACTTATTGACCTAGAGGGTCGCGAACGCCGAGAAAACAATAGTAGAAGACAATAACATTGAAGGTTTCATAGATAAACTGCTTCGGGATTGCCTGGATTTCCCCCAGGACGCGCAGATCAAAATTGAAAGAGCCCACAGGGCCCTTGGTCCTAAGCCCGCTGATGTGCAGTCAAAGCCTTGCTCTATCATTGTCAAGTTTGAGGGTTACAAAGTCAAAGAAGAAGTTATCCATAGAGCTTGGCAGAAGGGACAAGTGCAATACAACAATGACCGCTTCTACGTGGACCACGATTACCCACCAGCTATTATCAAGAGACGTGCGGAGTACAATCAAGCAAAGAAGATGCTGAAGGGGAGAAAAATTAAGTTCCAAACTCCTTACCCTGCAAGACTACGCGTCTTCTATGGAGATGAGACCTGCCTGTACCAGACCGCGGCGTGAATGTTGGGAATGGAGAACTTTGGTCTTGGTCACAGACTGGAAGTGTGACCATAAGGTAATGTAAATCTGGCTATTGTATTGTTCTCAATTTTTCAAAAATAAAGAATTTAAAAAAATTAAAAATAAGTGGATGCTATAGTAAATCTGATAAATGTAAACTTTAAGACATCAAGATGATATTTATTTTCCTCCTCCATGAAATCTCTTCAGCTCATCAGCTGTGAACAGTTTCTGAGTTTCAGCCCAGAAGAATTCATAGATCTGATCCAAATGTGTGCATCATATTAACAGCAGAGTTTGAAATGGAAACTTCTCCCATGTTGCCTCCATTTCCTCTTTCCATCATGTTAAATCTGTTCAAATCCTCTTACTGCTCTGCAGACGCTCAGCCAGCTCCTCCTGCTTCATTCTCCTCAGGAAGTGCAGTGTGATCTTCAGAAATGCCTCTCTGCTGCTCCTCCTCTGCTCCTCCTCCTCACCCTCCAACACCTCCTCATCCTCCCTCTCTAAGCATTCTGGGTAATCTGGACTCAGAACTCTCTGGAACTTCTTCACCTCGTTCTTCACAAACCTGACAATGTTTTCCTGGAGCAGCTGGAACAGAAGAAAATGTAAAGTTGAACTAGTAGAAGTCAACATCAGATCATCTGTGACAGACAGAAAGCCTGCTGGTCTGCAGAGTGCAGCATGGAGACTGGATCAGAATGCTGCTTCACTATTTACTTTGTGGCTGTTGTAATTAGCAGTAGTAGCTGAGCTTGTACATTTACACACCATAAATATGGAGTCCAGGTCCGTTTGATGCTGCTGTGCAGACTGACCACTGGAAACCTCTGAGCTCTGCTGATCAACTCTGTGAAGTAGAGCAGAAGCAGAACAGACTACTTAACTGCCTGATAAAGACATAATACCCATTGGATGACAGGAAATCCCTCCATTAAAATGTTTACCTAGGATAAGCTGATGGGTGTCATATGATCTGAATACAACAGGTTAATACATATACCCATCTCTCTTTTTAATTTGAACCCTGAACGATGTGTTTCTGTTTGACGACGTGATCACACTGAGTGTATTTACATAATCTTGTAGTAAGAAACTTAATCACAGCCCTCATAAAAGATGCAGGTTGGGCTGCTAACCCTTCCTGTGTGTTCTAATGAAATGAGGAAACTCATGTTTAAATGTGGAATATTATGACTTTGTTCTCAGATTTTACTTTGTGATCTGAGATTTGTGAATGTGGATCCTGATTTGAAAAACTGCATGAAGGAGCTAATTTATCACTCCACTTTCAGTGTTCTTACACATTCTCAAACCTGCATCCAGCTCTTTGTGGATTTTAAATGTGGTTTTGATACTTGGACTAAGGCCCTGTGCACACTACTGCATTTTCAAATTAAAACAGAGACCTTTTGCTACGTTTGCACCTTCCATCCAGACTGAAACAGTGAAGTTTGGAAACGCTGCCAACCCCGTTTTACATTTCGAAACTCCAGAGAGCTTTTTAGTGAAGACGGGCAAAAACGGAGGACTTTCGAAACAATGACGTAGACCCTCGCAAATAACACTTAGCCTATCTGCCTCCACTTGTACTGTGCATGTCGTCATTTACTTTGCGACGACTCCCAGACTGTTTTCCGCCTCCACACTCCTGTGTTACATTCAGTAACAGTCCCAGTTCGTTATTGGTGCATACAAAAAAACAAATCTGGTCTGATTCTTTGTCTACATTACTTTATTACAAATTTTCTGTAACTACGGAAGAGACCATCTGCTTCATGTGTACACCGGCACGCGCATTCCCAGTTTTCCTGAATGGCCACTAGATGTGTGTTTTCAGTTTTTAATGTAGACGGAGATCAACTCCAAAACGCAGCTGAATCGTATTTGTTTTAATTCTCCATTTGTAAACTAAAACGCAGTAGTGTGGATGGGGCCTAAGATCTGCAAAATGTGAGACCAGTTTGAAAAAAGTGAACAGTTAAGAACATGAAGTGATCACAACAAAGACACCAAACCTCATCTCAGGAGAGACAAACATTTAACATGCTGACCTTTGATCAGCAGAGTGGTGTCCACCTTTGAAGTTAATAGGTTGGCCCATAGACCGGTCACTCTTGATGGACACACAGCTGGGTCCAGGTTCAGCAGAGTCTGGTCCCTGCTGCTGCTCTGGGCTTCAACACAACACACACAGAGCTTTGAGAGTGAATAATGATGGTGGAGTGATTTGAGTCCTGGACAGTTAGAGATCCTCATCTCACCTCTGAGCTTTGGTCTGGCTGTCATGTTCCCCACACAGAGTGCTTTTAGAGGGAGGGACTCCCTCCTCTCTGTCCTCACACTGATTCATAGCAGAGCCCACACCTTCACACAAACACAACAACATGCTGAGAGAGCTGCACTCATTCATTACAACAAGCTTTACATCTCAGGACACATTAGTTCTCCTTTCTAAGGAGCCCTAAACAGGATCTGATGACCCCAAAATGTGTTACACAGCTTCCAGATTCACCCAGAAGTTCAGTATGTTGAACACAAAATAGTATATCAGATGTATTAGACTGTCAAGATTTCTTACAGTACACCCAAACATCATGGTTTAAGCTCAAGCTACTGTGTGTTCGGCTTTATAAAACATTTTTTTATAAAGCATTTAGCAAGGGCATAGGTCTGCATTTGTCTTAATATGTTGACTATGACACTCAGGTTAGTATTTGTCCAAAAGAAGATAAATTAAAGATCTATATCGTTTAGACCGTTCGGTGTCTCAAACAGCGTACAAAGACTTTGCTGGCTCTATGAATTCATCTTAGTTGAATTGAAGTTTATGTACTACGACAGTGTTTCCCAACCCTTTCCTGAAGAAAGTTACCACCTGTCCTGCATGATTTAATCTCTCCCTGCTTCAACACAGCTGTTAAAGCAGTTTCAGTATTCATAACCAGTTGATATTTTGAATCAGCTGTTTTGGAGCAGGGAGAGATTTAACACATAAACAGTTATATAACACTGTTTATATAACAGTTATCCACAGAAAGAAACTCCTCCTCACCAAAGCCACTGTTGGCATATCCTAATTTGCGTGATTTGGATGTACAAATATTGAAAGTGGTAGACATTTTGCATGCCAAGACCCATGCATTCAGACTTTTTTTTAATGTTTTGCATAATGCAAATCAGTCACTGCTGCCAACTCCTCTTGTAATTGTGTAATCTGTGTGAACACAGTGAATAAAGTAAAAGTATTACATTAGGCAACTAACCTAACTAACTAAAAGGTGGATATTTACAAAATTATCAATACAGGTATACATGTTGTATTGCATGTGTGTTTATCCTATTAAATTCAGCTGATAGCAGTAAAATACCAAAGCATATTACTCTTCAAAGGGAAATTATGAATGAGAAGTGTGTGTCTGGTTTTTAAGACTGGAAGAGAGTTAGAAAGAAGAAAGTTACACTCTTAATCAACGACGATATGTTTTTCTGTGAATGGACGTGGCTAGTTGTATGGACAGGGTTAACGTCCTATTTTGACAGAATAAATAAATAGTGCCTGTAAAAAAAGATCCTGTTACTAGTTGAATAATTGAAGCGATATGCAGTCAGCTTTGTTGCTACACTGGCACGTTAAGTGCTAGATAGAATAGGCTCAAATCAATAGGTTATATTTAAGGAATTAGCCTGCTAGTTTCACGTTACAATTTTGACTAATTAATTAAATATAAATCAACGACAAAATCCCTCCCCCTATAGCCTAAGTGTCTACATGACTAAAATTTATAACTTTTGAATGCGTTTCCTATCAAATCGCACAATTGTATTTTGTATTTTTTGCATGTATTTCCTGTCCTGACCGTCCTGACTGTGAAGGTCTGCAGTTGGACCCTCTTACACAACATAGTCGAACTTAAAGGTCCCATATTAAGCTCATTTTCAGGTGCATAGTTGTATTTTGGGTTTCTAATATAAAATGTGTACATGCTTTAATCTTCAAAAGATGATGTTTTTTGAACATTAAAGCATGTATTTTTTTCATACTGTCTGTATGTATACTGTCACTCAGCGATGCTGTCTGTTGCTTCAACTTAATGTTTTTCAGCATATCCGCTCATTCAGCATTTTCCCATGCCAAGTCCCCACTGACTGCTGCCATCCATCCATCTATCCATCATCAACCGTTTATCCTGAGTACAGGGTTGCGAGGGGCATGAGTCAATCCCAGCTTACATCGGGCGAAAAGCGGGGTACACCCTGGACAGGTCGCCAGTCCGTCGCAGGGACACACATAGACAAACAACCAATCACAGTCACACCTAAGGACAATTTTTAGAGACACCAATTAACTATAGCCTGCATGTCTTTGGATGGTGTATTATTAATTATATTTATAATTATACAATAATAATATGTAATTCAAAGTCCAGGGACAAGCTGCTTTTTGATGCTTTGTCTTCACTGTTATAAAGGAGAAAAAATGAATAAATTAATTAATATAAACATAGAGAAATAGCTTTTATTACCAAAATGGATTTATATTTGTGTATTTATATATTTCTTTCTGAATTTATTTATATTTGTGTTATTATTTGTTCTTCATAATTATAAGGGACAAAAGCCTTGTAGGCTACTACTTGTAGGTTTTTAAGATGTGACAGTAAGCCTACTCACCGCTTTTTAATATTTCACACAGCCTGTCGCAGCCGTTAAAATAAATGGGTTCATGGATTCATTTTTTTATGTGATGCTGAATATTATGAGCGCATAGTTTGGTAGGAATATTGAAATAAATTTTAATATGAGTGTGTTTCTTAATGTGGGGGAGTTTTCAGAAGCCTAAATGTTGAGATTCAGTCTTTCAACCACTGTTGGAGCACATTTTATTACTTTTTATGGCATGAATGGACTTTTCATTTTGTTGCTTTATGAAGTTAATTTGAACAATGTTTGGAACATTTTTGTGAGTTAAATAAATTAATCTGATGTTTGAAGTGACGAGACATTCTTAAAGTGACCTGACCACTTATTCAGAGACCGAGGCTTTTAATGTGGAAACAATGACACACAGCCGAGTAGAAAGAATAAGGCTGAAAATGTCATAAGAACACATCAAATCAACCCATTAATATTATAGGATATGCCTGTTCACTTAGGCATTCACACTGTCATCTATGTTCTGTCTTCCTGTGTCAGCCAAAGCTGTGTTACTTCGATTGTGTCTTTCTAATATTACAGTTTGCTCTTTGTTTGTAAAATATGACGCTCTGCTGCCAGTAGACTTGTTCATGTTTACGATTGCTCGTCTGCTGCTAGCTCCGCCTTTTATGTGAACGCGTTCATGGCTGGATCGAGAAACCCTGGGTTGACTTACCAAGTTGATAACCAGCTTCATGTGACCTATGACCCCGATCCTGATTGATACAGACTAGTATTAGCCTACAGTTCATCAACATTTAATTAGTGCAGGGAAACGTTTAGCAAGATAGGGGCCCAAAATTCCTGCCAGCGCCCCTGATCACAGGAGAAGGCAACAGCAAAGGAAACTATGCCACAATGTGCATGTAAGCCAATAAATTGGTTTAATTCTTCAAAATAAAAATAAAAATGTTCACACTAAACTGTGGCATTGGGCTGCTGGCATAATAAAAATAAATGTTATTTAAATACTTTTACTTTTTGTTTCACAAGCAAGATGTCAAATGAGTAAACCCTCAGCTTCACACAGCCAAGCAACAGAATACTGAATTGCGTGAATACATTAATATATTGATCTAATATATTATTATTGTTGCTATTGCCGCACACACACACACACACACACACACACAACTACTGATGGTTTCACATTTGAGAGGGAGGGCTGTCTGTATTATATAAGGATCTATCAGCATACAACAAACTAATAGAATGGAGAGTTATTAGATGAGGAGCCGACCATCATACATAAAGTTACTGTTTAAGGCACTTTTTTCAAGGACTAGTCAATTTTGAGACTTTGGTCTATTTTACTTTCATGTCTTCTTTTACTGTAATAGAAAGAAAACTTCAAGAATACACCTTTAGATGAAGTTTGTTTTAAGCCTGCTACCCTCGTCTGTTTGCATCTATAGATTTATTCTAAATTAACCAAAACAAGCTAATCAGCATATTTACACAGAACATTTCAGGATGAAAGACTCTTGATGTAAGTCATTAACTGGGGAAGTTCTGTGGTGATTTTGTTTATCCCATTCACTTGCAGTGACTTGTCAAATGTGAGAAAATTGGTGCATTTTAATTAGTTAACGCTTAAATTGCATATCAATGTGCCGACTGTGATGACGTTATTAGACACAAATGTTCTACTGTATTCACCTGTAGTGCCTCCATTAAGTACAGTACATTGGCCTGTATGGGATATTAGCTAAATTTCAGCTAAGTTAATACATTAGATCAGCTCATGAGTCATGCATGTTAGCAAGTTTAGGCCTATATTTGCCTTTTGTCTAATTAGCGGTAAACTCAAGCCACTAGTAGTTTAGTCTTCAGTTCATCACCACTCACCTCCACACAAGCCAGTAGCTGGGAGGGTCTGCTGCCTGTGTGTTGTACTGCTGGGGGAGACGCCACAAGCGAGAGAGAGAGGGAGGGAGAGAGAGAGAGGGAGGAGAGAGAGAGAGGGAGGAGAGAGAGAGAGAGAGGAGAGAGAGAGAGAGGGAGGGAGGGAGGGAGGGAGGGAGAGAGAGAGAGGGAGGGAGGGAGGGAGGGAGGGAGAGAGAGAGGGAGGGAGGAGAGAGAGAGAGAGGAGAGAGAGAGAGAGGAGGGAGAGAGAGAGAGAGGAGAGAGAGAGGAGAGAGAGAGGGAGGAGAGAGAGGGAGAGCGGGAGAGAGGAGAGAGAGAGCGGGAGAGAGGAGAGAGAGAGCGGGAGAGAGGAGAGAGAGAGAGGGAGGAGGGAGAGAGAGAGAGAGAGAGAGGAGGAGAGAGAGAGGAGGGAGAGAGAGGGAGGGAGGGAGAGAGGGAGGAGAGAGAGAGAGGGAGGGAGAGAGAGAGAGAGGAGAGAGAGGGAGGGAGGAGAGAGAGAAGGGAGGAGAGAGGAGAGAGAGAGAGGGGGGGAGAGAGAGAGAGAGGAGAGAGAGGGAGGGAGGAGAGAGAGAGGGAAAAAGAGACAGAGATTGAAACCACCTTTATTTACAACATACAGATAAAACCAGTCTGTTACCACTAGCAAACTTTGTTACAAAATCTCAATTAAGGGGAAAAAATAACAAAAAACAAAAGAAAAGACACAACAAAGAAACAACAACAAACTGACTTAAAAAGTCAACAGTAAATCATAATTTTCATCAACTCTACATAACACTTCATTTATAGCCCAAGTATTCACGACCATTGGTAAGCACCCAACCAAAGTATAGTATGCAAACTCTATCCTGAGCCTTGATGCAACCAAACCCTTGAACATCAGCAAAGGATCTAAAGTATCTTTACCAAGCATCTTATTTTTCCTTGTTTTCCAAATAGTGAGTTTGGCAGTTCCAAACACAAAATTTAGTAAAACCAAAACATGTTTACGACTGGTGACATACTTTGGCCCAAAAATAAACAATTGAGGAGATAAATCCTCACCTAAAGCTGATACCCATTGAGATAAAAAGGAGAACAAATTACCCAGCCGTTCACATTGCACAAAAAGATGAAAAACATTTTCATTTTCAGAACAAAATAAACAATCCACCTCTACATTTGGATTGAGGTGCACCACATGTCTGTTCGTAGCTATTGCACTGTGTACTATCCTCCATTGTAGATCACCAGTCCGTTTATCAATGGGGCGTTTGTACAGTGACCGCCAGCTGTCCACTCCAAAAAAATCTGTCCATTTAGAGGGAGTTCACTCCGGACAGAAGATGTATATTAGTCACTTTCACACAAGTCACATACAGAGCCTTTTTCCCAGCAGACTCAAAAGTATCCAGCTGAGGAGTTTTAAAAGACAATATAAGATTTTCCTCCTCATGCCATCCCCGTACATCAGCAGCTATCTTCAAGGAAGGAAATTCATAGTCACGTACAGCCATCCACTCTTTAACATGGTTGGAGTTATTAACAAAAGGGTATCTGATCATGATTCAGCTCTCCAAGCACCTCGTCAGTCATTTGTTTCAAAAATCAAGCAGATTTTATCCCAGTTCTCTCACTCAGGGTCTCCAAACTAACGCTTAGAATATGTCCAAGTTTTACACATCCAGCAGTTATCAGTCGTGATGACACATTGACAGAGCACAAGTGTCTAGAAGGTAAAAAGGGATTCTGAAACAATGGCTCCTCCATCAGCCAAAAACCTGCATGTATTCCAGCAGGTCTTGTGACAGAGAAAACTTTCCAGGCTTCCATCACAGATCTGTAGAATGGAGTCAAACCTGTTAAATTTGTTTCATTCAGATTCAATAAAAAGAGATGTTTATCAAGTCCCATGTTGCCTGCTTTCCTCAAAAGTGCAACTGCAGTGTTGGACCAACCAATATCACCGTAATACAGCAGTCTCTGAGCAGCTTGAAGACGAAAGGCCATGAGTCTTGATCTGATGTTCACAAGACCTTGCCCCCCTTCTTGCACTGGCAAAAAAGTACTGCTGATCGGACCCAATGCTGTCCTGACCAAAAAAAATTCACCAGCATCCTTTGAATGTCTTGAACTAGTCCAACAGGAGGCTGTAACACAATAAATTTATGCCACAGCGCAGAAGCGACCAAATTATTGGCAACTAAAACTCTCCCCCTATAGGATAGCTGGGGTAGCAACCAGTTCCATTTAGACAATCGGGTGCACACTCTCTCCAAAACTCCCTCCTAGTTTTTCTTCTGAAACTCTTCTGATCCCAAAAACACACCAAGCAATTTCAGCCCCTTTCTATTCCAGTTTAAAATCCCTGGTAGTTGTGGGAGATTTTCAAAATGTCTTTGACCTGACCAAAAACTTCAGTCTTATCCCAGTTTACTTTAGCTGATGATGCCCCTTCATACAACTCAAGTGCTCTAGACAAAGCTTTTATATCATTATTATCATTAACAAAAACCGTTACATCATCAGCATAAGCGGTAATTTTAGTTCTCAAATCTTGATGCATTGTGGGTATTGATAAACCATTTAAAGTTTTTCTTATATTAAAAAGTAAGGGCTCAATGGCGATACTGTACAATTGCCCCGATAGGGGGCAACCCTGTCTGATGCCCCTTGACACCACAATGGGTCGACTTAGGCCACCCCCCACCTTGACCATACAAGAAGCTCCAGTGTACAACAAACGTATCCACTTGATAAAATCCTGACCAAACCCGAATGCAACAAGTAGATTAAAAATATAATTATGATCGACACCATCAAAAGCTTTTTTCTTGGTCTAAAGCAATCAATCCAACTTCTGCATTAAACATTTTACAGATATCCAAGGTATCTCTTACTAAAAACAGGTTATCCATAATGGATCTTTTTGGAATGCAATAGGTTTGGTCTTGATGAATTATCAAATGTAAAAACTCCTTAAGCCTATTTGACAGACATTTAGACAAGATTTTATACTCTGTTGTTAATAAAGCAACAGGTCTCCAGTTCTTCAGCAGAGTCAAGTCTCCCTTTTTTGGTAGTAGGGACAACACAGCACGTTGACATGTGGCAGGTAGAATGCCATCCTTATAGCTTTCACAGAACACTTCATAAAAGGTCCATTCCAATGTATTTCCAGAACTGTTTATAAAAATCAGAAGTCAACCCATCAATCCCAAGACAGCGTCCAGAATTCAACTGTCCAACAGCAAAAGTGAGCTCTTGAAAGGTAATTTGTGTGTCCAAAGCAGTCTTAGAACCAGAGTCTATTTGAGGAAGTCCTTGCAGAAGTTGTGCTGCACAACTAGAGTCACAATGCTCAGCTTTATAGAGAGAAGAATAAAAATCAACAGCATGACGGCGCATTTTTATAATGTCATTTGTAATCTTCCCATCTGGAAGACGTAAACATGTCATCTGCTTAGATTGCGACACTGAGCGTTCTAAATTAAAAAAGAAAGCACTTGGGGCATCCATTTCAGTGACCGATGTAAAGCGTGACCTCACCAAAGCTGCTTTCACCCTCTCATTCAAATAAACACTTAGCTGTTTCTTTTTCTGTTGCAAGTTATTGATACAAGCTGGGTCATTTCTTATAATCATTTCTGCCTCTATATCTCTCTCAAGAGCTTGAATTGTTTCTCTTTGAGTAGTTGTAGAATATGCAGTGTATTGTTGACAGCATAATTTTATCTGAGTTTTCCCAACCTCCCACCATTGCTTTAGATTTTCAAAATCATTTTTCTTCCCCTTCCAATGATTCCAAAAAACCTCAAAATGTTTGGAAAACGAAGCATCCCGCAACAGTTTGGCATTAAAACGCCAATAATAAGATTTTTTTGGAATTTGTACCATATTTACTGAAATAAAAACCAGATAATGGTCAGAGAAACCTACCGGAGAAATAACACAATCAATAATCCTGTCATTAAAATTCTTTGAAGCATAAATTCTGTCTAAGCGAGCAGCACTAACTCTGTTGTCAGAAATTTTAACCCACGTATACTGTTTATCTGCTGGATGCTTAATTCTCCACATATCTAAAAGTTCAGCCTCTTTCACCAATCTTGACAAATAATTAGATGAAAGCAAATGAGGCTCCACATTATACAACATTGAAACATTTAGTACAATTCCAATCCCCACCAATAATAATGTCACCATCGCTAAAATCCTGCTTTAAGACATTAGCTAGCTTTATAAAAAAACTGTAATCGCTCATTTCCTACATTCGGTGCATAAACATTTATAAAATAAATTTTCATCCCTTACATAATAGTTTTTACAAGAAACAAGCGACCTTTTACAAATTCTTCAGTTTTTTCAATACTAACTTTTATACCTGGAGAAAAAAGAACAGCAATTCCAGCGCTCAGATTTGTGCCATGGCTAAGTACATGCTGACCTTTCCACCACATTCCCCACTCAACTTCATTATCCATATCGCTATGTGTTTCTTGCAATAGAATGACATGTAACTTTTTGTCTTGCATAATTTCAGACACCAAAACTCGTTTGTGACCATCCCTCCCACCATTAATATTTTATTAACCCACCCTCAAAAGATCCATATAAAAGTTTAGGGAGGAGAGAAAAAAGACAACAGCAGAAAAAAACAGAAGAAACAAAGAAGAGAACACCGCGTGATGCATGGCTAAATGTTTACAAAAAAAACTTTCATCCTCTTCTTTTTATCCCCCATTCTACTTTTTCTAATAACTGTAACATGTTTCTTTAAACGAAAACGTTTCTTTTCACTCAACTGATCAAGATTCACAGTCTTTTGAAGAACCGCCACTGACCTCTCAAATTTTCCTACGTCAGGGAAAAATTCTTTAATGTTTACTTGTTTTCCAAATGTCTCATCAAGGAACCCATTAATTTCCTCTAATGTATATAAAGAGGGGTCCTTGGTAGACATATCTTGAGAATCCTTGTCAAGTCCACATACAGACCCTCCCTGGGAATCACATTCATAATCGAGAAGAGAAACATTTTCGTCAGATGCATTGTCATCATCTACTGCACTACCATCGTTACTGAAACACAACTCTCTTTTTCTTGTAGCCAACATAACAGACTCACACCTGCTTGGCCCTGCAATTTCCACACCATCATCTTGCTGCTCATCAGCATTGATATTTTGAACAGTATTTGCAATATTTTCATTTTGCTGACGTTCATACACATTAGTCACAGCATTCTCATGTCCTTCACTGGCGGACGGCGCCGCACCAGAATCGATCACCTCAGCTGGGCCTGCGTGTTCCTCTGGAGCCGCGCGCTCGCGCACCGCCGCATCTCCCTCTCCAGAGACAGTGGGCCCCTGCCTATCCTCTGGTGCGCGCTCTCTGTGTGGGCATACAAACCTTTTATGCCCTAAATCGCCACAATCGAAGCACCTTAAGCTACCAGTGCTTGCGTACACCATATACGTTTTACCTTCGTCTCGTACTCGGAATGAAACATCCAGCGTGTTTTCAGGGGAGTCTAGAAACATAAACACCTGTCTTCTGAAAGATTGTTTTGAAACCACTGGCAAATTTACCAAAACGTACTGGTTCCCGCTCCAACGCTTCATCCGGAATGAAAGGTGGAACATTCGATACCGTAATTTTAACTGTCGGCGCGTATAACGGGGTAACCTGAACAAAGTTGTCATTTATAACAAGGCCATTCTCGATTAAACGATTAACACGGTTTTGTTCTTTCAAGAACACCACTACAGCTTTGTTCATACGAGAAGCGGACACTATATTCTCGTGTCCTACTTCCCCTCCAGCCGAAATAAGCACATCTTCCACTGTGACGCCATCCTCTGGCACACACCTGAAGCCATTGCGCAAGGACGAAGACGGCATCTCTTCATGAGACGCCATCTCTTCCCGCGCAATAACCGCAACAAATAAAAACTAGGTTACAAACTTACTTTTAACCATGCAGAAAAACAAGAACAAAAGTCCCCGTAAATAATATTAAGTGAAAACACACAGCTCAGATCTCACTCAACCCTGCCACTCACGCCAAACACCTGCACCGGAAGTATGAGAGAGAGAGGAGAGAGAGCATTGGAACTCGACAAAGTCTCATCTTCTTACCTGATATTTAGGGCCCGAGCACGACCGTGCGAGGTCCCTATTGAAATTGCTCGGATTATTAGGGCCCGAGCACGACCGTGCGAGGTCCCTATTGAATCTGCTCGGATTATTTTTTTTTTTTTTTTTTTTTTTTTTTTTTTTCTGCAAAGTAGGCCCAAATGACATGGCCTAAACATACTCGAAAACTCACCAAAATTTGCAAACATGTCAGAACCGGTGAAAAATTTCGTATTCTACAAGTTTCGAACATGGGCGTGGCAAAATGACTCGCTAGCGCCACCTTGAAAATTGGAAATGATTAGCCCCTCGTTCACGTTCAACCTACATGTACGAAATTTTCTGGGGACATGTATCGTATCAAGACGCACAAAAAAGCCTCAAGAACCCATAGCCTAAAGTCAACAGGAAGTCGGCCATTTTGAATTTTATGGCCATTTTTGGATGATTTACACACTTCGTACTTTAACGAACTCCTCCTAGGGATTTAGTCGGATCGACGTCAAATTTCTGCTGTGCCTTCTAAAGGCATTGACGATGAAAAGTTGTGCTATTTGCGAGTTTTCGTCAATGGGCGTGTCCGTGGCGTCGATGATTCGCAATGAAACAGGAAGTTGTTGTAACTTCAGTGTACATGCTCACATCTGGACCAAACTGTACATGTAGGATGAGAGTCCCGCCCTGAACACATGTACATGCCGACATTCACCCACAGTCATAGCGCCACCTGCTGGCAACAGAAAGTGACCTTTAACGAAGCAGCCCCCGCCGCACGTTTCACCTACGTGCACGAATTTTCTGTGGTACGTGTATCTTGTCCAGACGCACAAAAAAGCCTCTTGGAGCCATAGCCTAAAATCAACAGGAAGTCGGCCATTTTGAATTTTACGTCAAATTTTGGATGATTTACACACTTCGTACTTTAACGAACTCCTCCTAGGGATTTAGTCCGACCGACCTCAAATTTGTGCTGTGCCTTCTAAAGGCATTGAAGATGAAAAGTTGTGCTATTTGCAAGTTTTCGTCAATGGGCGTGTCCGTGGCGTGGCGTCAAAGATCAGCTCTTCGCCATGACACGGAAGTTGTCGTAACTTCAGTGTACATGCTCACATCTGGACCAAACTGTACATGTAGGATGAGAGTCCCGCCCTGAACACATGTACATGCTGACATTCACACAGTCATAGCGCCACCTGCTGGCAACAGGAAGTGACTTTTAACGAAGCAGCCCCCGCCGCACGTTTTACCTACGTGCACGAATTTTCTGTGGTACGTGTATCTTGTCCAGACGCACAAAAAAGCCTCTTGGAGCGATGCCCTAAAATCAACAGGAAGTCGGCCATTTTGAATTTTACGTCAAATTTTGGATGATTTACACACTTCGTACTTTAACGAACTCCTCCTAGGGATTTAGTCCGACCGACCTCAAATTTGTGCTGTGCCTTCTAAAGGCATTGAAGATGAAAAGTTGTGCTATTTGCAAGTTTTCGTCAATGGGCGTGTCCGTGGCGTGGCGTCAAAGATCAGCTCTTCGCCATGACACGGAAGTTGTCGTAACTTCAGTGTACATGCTCACATCTGGACCAAACTGTACATGTAGGATGAGAGTCCCGCCCTGAACACATGTACATGCTGACATTCACAGACAGTCATAGCGCCACCTGCTGGCAACAGGAAGTGACTTTTAACGAAGCAGCCCCCGCCGCACGTTTTACCTACGTGCACGAATTTTCTGTGGTACGTGTATCTTGTCCAGACGCACAAAAAAGCCTCTTGGAGCGATGCCCTAAAATCAACAGGAAGTCGGCCATTTTGAATTTTACGTCAAATTTTGGATGATTTACACACTTCGTACTTTAACGAACTCCTCCTAGGGATTTAGTCCGACCGACTTCAAATTTGTGCTGTGCCTTCTAAAGGCATTGAAGATGAAAAGTTGTGCTATTTGCGAGTTTTCGTCAATGGGTGTGTCCGTGGCGTGGCGTCAGAGATCAAGTCTTCGCCATGACACAGGAAGTTGTTGTAACTTCAGTGTACATGCTCACATCTGAACCAAACTTTACGTGCTTGATAACTCTCCCACCCCGCTATGGAGGACCGATCCTGACACAGTCAGAAATAAATACAGAAATAAATAAATGCTCAATAAATAAATAAGCATCCAATTAAATACACAAAAAAATAAAGTAAATAAATAAATGTAGGTAGTAATTAAATTATACAAGGAGACATAAATGTATATATTTTAATTAGTGCCTTTACTTATTCACCTTTGTTATAATTACCTTATTTGTTTATTCAACTTTATTTATTACTAATTTTTTTAATGTATTTATTTATGTGTGTGTTTAATATTTTTGTCTGTTTTATTCCTTTGTATTTATTTACCTTATTTATTTTCACCCATGGTATTTATTTCTGCCTGTCTTTTTTAAATTTTTGTATGCATTTCTGCCTCATTATGCAAATGAGGAGGGGCTGTGTCTCAAGGGGTCATCTTCTCTGCTATTGGTGGACCAGTCAGACAGGAGAGCTCCTACTCTGCCTGCAGACATCAACGATCTTGCCCCTCACACAGTCAGATGGCTTCCTTCAGTGCGCTGAGGTGTTTAACAACTCTGAAGACAATACTACCAGCAATGTCTTCCTTCTCTTTTCACGTAGACGCTCCGACAGACAGTGCTTTCAGTTTGCTGCATGCATGGACACAGAACTGCGGTATAGGGAGAAGCACACGGTCAGCTGGCTGCAGCTAAATCTGGAGTGCACTCGTATTCAATTCTGTATGGTAAATTCAGTTTTAACGGAGCAGAGCGAGCTGACAGGCAGAGTTAGAGACTTTTTCTGTCCGTTTCTCTCTTTACAAAGACGCATGTTGCAGTCAGAGTCTTCTCTGAGATGAAGTCGTAGCGATGCGAGCATACAACACAATTTATCAAATTACACAACGGATATACAGTATGAAAATAAGATTGATTGGATTATACTCACAGGAAGTATAAAACCTCTTACATGGGTCTATTAAAAGTAAAGTAACACAAAAATGTCAGGGAAATTACTTTACTTAGATTTAAGTACTGCAGTTGTACATTTGAAATACCTTCCTACCTTTCTGATAGGAAGCCTTCTTGAGGTGGTATAAAACATTTCTTCTTATATTCTGATTTGAGTTGTGGACAACTATGACCACATGAATTAAAAAAACATTTCACTGCCCAAGTCAGCTATAACACAAGTCTTGTTCATCAGACTACATGCTGTGGACAGATTTTGTCCCAGGATTTATTATGCATTTCTTCTTCTTCGTTGCATGATTTAGAATAATAAGGTGAGAAATGGGTCTATTCTGAGTTCATCCTGCACTGCAGCAGCTAATAAAGTCCATTTAATCCCAAAAACGCTTTTCTTTTAGGCAGGCTGGAGCAGAAAACAACTCACCTTTCTCAAGTTGTACAGTAATGTCACATGTGTATGAAGGTGGATCAAACAAGCTAATCTTAAATGTCAAAGTAGAGAGGAGCCTAGTAGGCCTATTTATTTTCATTCATTACACAATATGAATAAGCTATGCAGACAGTTGTAAAGAAAGAACATCTTTTTCTTCTGTTCTCTACTTGTTATAGTTACACAGTATTAGGGGTGTGGGCTGTATTAAAAGTATCCACTGTTCTCCCATGCTCTAACACACAGTAACGATGAAATGTGTGCTGTTCTCACATTCTTCCTCTGTATGTACACATAAACAACAAGGCAGGGAAATATAAAAGGAATTTATTTTATTGTTTGGGTACATTATTGTTCAGTGTACATGCTCACATCTGAAACAAACTTTACGTGCTTGATAACTCTCCCACCCCGCAGACATCTACACGTCAATACCGATTTATATTCATAGCGGCAAGTGCTATGTAGCTCCACATAGGGGACACAGGAAGTGACATATAGCACATTCATGCGGCGTCGGAACCGCGTAGGAAATTCACAGCCGCACCGGCAGAGCTCCAGAATGTGCAACTCGGCCGGCTCACGCGCGGACGCGCTTACAAGTGCGAGGGCCCGCCCAACGCTGCTTGCAGCTTTAATTAGGGCCCGAGCACGACCGTGCGAGGTCCCTATTGAATTGCTCGGATTATTTTTTTTTTTTTTTTTTTTTTTTTTCTGCAAAGTAGGCCCAAATGACATGGCCTAAACATACTCGAAAACTCACCAAAATTTGCAAACATGTCAGAACCGGTGAAAAATTTCGTATTCTACAAGTTTCGCACATGGGCGTGGCAAAATGACTCGCTAGCGCCACCTAGAAAATTGGAAATGATTAGCCCCTCGTTCACGTTCAACCTACATGTACGAAATTTTCTGGGGACATGTATCGTATCAAGACGCACAAAAAAGCCTCAAGAACCCATAGCCTAAAGTCAACAGGAAGTCGGCCATTTTGAATTTTATGGCCATTTTTGGATGATTTACACACTTCGTACTTTAACGAACTCCTCCTAGGGATTTAGTCGGATCGACGTCAAATTTCTGCTGTGCCTTCTAAAGGCATTGACGATGAAAAGTTGTGCTATTTGCGCGTTTTCGTCAATGGGCGTGTCCGTGGCGTCGATGATTCGCAATGAAACAGGAAGTTGTTGTAACTTCAGTGTACATGCTCACATCTGGACCAAACTGTACATGTAGGATGAGAGTCCCGCCCTGAACACATGTACATGCCGACATTCACCCACAGTCATAGCGCCACCTGCTGGCAACAGAAAGTGACCTTTAACGAAGCAGCCCCCGCCGCACGTTTCACCTACGTGCACGAATTTTCTGTGGTACGTGTATCTTGTCCAGACGCACAAAAAAGCCTCTTGGAGCCATAGCCTAAATCAACAGGAAGTCGGCCATTTTGAATTTTACGTCAAATTTTGGATGATTTACACACTTCGTACTTTAACGAACTCCTCCTAGGGATTTAGTCCGACCGACCTCAAATTTGTGCTGTGCCTTCTAAAGGCATTGAAGATGAAAAGTTGTGCTATTTGCAAGTTTTCGTCAATGGGCGTGTCCGTGGCGTGGCGTCAAAGATCAGCTCTTCGCCATGACACGGAAGTTGTCGTAACTTCAGTGTACATGCTCACATCTGGACCAAACTGTACATGTAGGATGAGAGTCCCGCCCTGAACACATGTACATGCTGACATTCACACAGTCATAGCGCCACCTGCTGGCAACAGGAAGTGACTTTTAACGAAGCAGCCCCCGCCGCACGTTTTACCTACGTGCACGAATTTTCTGTGGTACGTGTATCTTGTCCAGACGCACAAAAAAGCCTCTTGGAGCGATGCCCTAAAATCAACAGGAAGTCGGCCATTTTGAATTTTACGTCAAATTTTGGATGATTTACACACTTCGTACTTTAACGAACTCCTCCTAGGGATTTAGTCCGACCGACCTCAAATTTGTGCTGTGCCTTCTAAAGGCATTGAAGATGAAAAGTTGTGCTATTTGCAAGTTTTCGTCAATGGGCGTGTCCGTGGCGTGGCGTCAAAGATCAGCTCTTCGCCATGACACGGAAGTTGTCGTAACTTCAGTGTACATGCTCACATCTGGACCAAACTGTACATGTAGGATGAGAGTCCCGCCCTGAACACATGTACATGCTGACATTCACAGACAGTCATAGCGCCACCTGCTGGCAACAGGAAGTGACTTTTAACGAAGCAGCCCCCGCCGCACGTTTTACCTACGTGCACGAATTTTCTGTGGTACGTGTATCTTGTCCAGACGCACAAAAAAGCCTCTTGGAGCGATGCCCTAAAATCAACAGGAAGTCGGCCATTTTGAATTTTACGTCAAATTTTGGATGATTTACACACTTCGTACTTTAACGAACTCCTCCTAGGGATTTAGTCCGACCGACTTCAAATTTGTGCTGTGCCTTCTAAAGGCATTGAAGATGAAAAGTTGTGCTATTTGCGAGTTTTCGTCAATGGGTGTGTCCGTGGCGTGGCGTCAGAGATCAAGTCTTCGCCATGACACAGGAAGTTGTTGTAACTTCAGTGTACATGCTCACATCTGAACCAAACTTTACGTGCTTGATAACTCTCCCACCCCGCTATGGAGGACCGATCCTGACACAGTCAGAAATAAATACAGAAATAAATAAATGCTCAATAAATAAATAAGCATCCAATTAAATACACAAAAAAATAAGTAAATAAATAAATGTAGGTAGTAATTAAATTATACAAGGAGACATAAATGTATATATTTAATTAGTGCCTTTACTTATTCACCTTTGTTATAATTACCTTATTTGTTTATTCAACTTTATTTATTACTAATTTTTTTAATGTATTTATTTATGTGTGTGTTTTAATATTTTTGTCTGTTTTATTCTTCCTTTGTATTTATTTACCTTATTTATTTTCACCCATGGTATTTATTTCTGCCTGTCTTTTTAAATTTTTGTATGCATTTCTGCCTCATTATGCAAATGAGGAGGGGCTGTGTCTCAAGGGGTCATCTTCTCTGCTATTGGTGGACCAGTCAGACAGGAGAGCTCCTACTCTGCCTGCAGACATCAACGATCTTGCCCCTCACACAGTCAGATGGCTTCCTTCAGTGCGCTGAGGTGTTTAACAACTCTGAAGACAATACTACCAGCAATGTCTTCCTTCTCTTTTCACGTAGACGCTCCGACAGACAGTGCTTTCAGTTTGCTGCATGCATGGACACAGAACTGCGGTATAGGGAGAAGCACACGGTCAGCTGGCTGCAGCTAAATCTGGAGTGCACTCGTATTCAATTCTGTATGGTAAATTCAGTTTTAACGGAGCAGAGCGAGCTGACAGGCAGAGTTAGAGACTTTTTCTGTCCGTTTCTCTCTTTACAAAGACGCATGTTGCAGTCAGAGTCTTCTCTGAGATGCGAGCACGACATACAACACAATTTATCAAATTACACAACGGATATACAGTATGAAAATAAGATTGATTGGATTATACTCACAGGAAGTATAAAACCTCTTACATGGGTCTATTAAAAGTAAAGTAACACAAAAATGTCAGGGAAATTACTTTACTTAGATTTAAGTACTGCAGTTGTACATTTGAAATACCTTCCTACCTTTCTGATAGGAAGCCTTCTTGAGGTGGTATAAAACATTTCTTCTTATATTCTGATTTGAGTTGTGGACAACTATGACCACATGAATTAAAAAAACATTTCACTGCCCAAGTCAGCTATAACACAAGTCTTGTCATCAGACTACATGCTGTACAGTATTTGTGGACAGATTTTGTCCCAGGATTTCTTATGCATTTCTTCTTCTTCGTTGCATGATTTAGAATAATAAGGTGAGAAATGGGTCTATTCTGAGTTCATCCTGCACTGCAGCAGCTAATAAAGTCCATTTAATCCCAAAACGCTTTTCTTTTAGGCAGGCTGGAGCAGAAAACAACTCACCTTTCTCAAGTTGTACAGTAATGTCACATGTGTATGAAGGTGGATCAAACAAGCTAATCTTAAATGTCAAAGTAGAGAGGAGCCTAGTAGGCCTATTTATTTTCATTCATTACACAATATGAATAAGCTATGCAGACAGTTGTAAAGAAAGAACATCTTTTTCTTCTGTTCTCTACTTGTTATAGTTACACAGTATTAGGGGTGTGGGCTGTATTAAAAGTATCCACTGTTCTCCCATGCTCTAACACACAGTAACGATGAAATGTGTGCTGTTCTCACATTCTTCCTCTGTATGTACACATAAACAACAAGGCAGGGAAATATAAAAGGAATTTATTTTATTGTTTGGGTACATTATTGTTCAGTGTACATGCTCACATCTGAAACAAACTTTACGTGCTTGATAACTCTCCCACCCCGCAGACATCTACACCAATACCGATTTATATTCATAGCGGCAAGTGCTATGTAGCTCCACATAGGGGACACAGGAAGTGACATATAGCACCTTCATGCGGCGTCGGAACCGCGTAGGAAATTCACAGCCGCACCGGCAGAGCTCCAGAATGTGCAACTCGGCCGGCTCACGCGCGGACGCGCTACAAGTGCGAGGGCCCGCCCAACGCTGCTTGCAGCTTTAATTAGGGCCCGAGCACGACCGTGCGAGGTCCCTATTGAATTGCTCGGATTATATTTTTTTTTTTTTTTTTTTTTTTTTTTTTTTTTTTGCAAAGTAGGCCCAAATGACATGGCCTAAACATACTCGAAAACTCACCAAAATTTGCAAACATGTCAGAACCGGTGAAAAATTTCGTATTCTACAAGTTTCGCACATGGGCGTGGCAAAATGACTCGCTAGCGCCACCTAGAAAATTGGAAAATTAGCCCCTCGTTCACGTTCAACCTACATGTACGAAATTTTCTGGGGACATGTATCGTATCAAGACGCACAAAAAAGCCTCAAGAACCCATAGCCTAAAGTCAACAGGAAGTCGGCCATTTTGAATTTTATGGCCATTTTTGGATGATTTACACACTTCGTACTTTAACGAACTCCTCCTAGGGATTTAGTCGGATCGACGTCAAATTTCTGCTGTGCCTTCTAAAGGCATTGACGATGAAAAGTTGTGCTATTTGCGCGTTTTCGTCAATGGGCGTGTCCGTGGCGTCGATGATTCGCAATGAAACAGGAAGTTGTTGTAACTTCAGTGTACATGCTCACATCTGGACCAAACTGTACATGTAGGATGAGAGTCCCGCCCTGAACACATGTACATGCCGACATTCACCCACAGTCATAGCGCCACCTGCTGGCAACAGAAAGTGACCTTTAACGAAGCAGCCCCCGCCGCACGTTTCACCTACGTGCACGAATTTTCTGTGGTACGTGTATCTTGTCCAGACGCACAAAAAAGCCTCTTGGAGCCATAGCCTAAAATCAACAGGAAGTCGGCCATTTTGAATTTTACGTCAAATTTTGGATGATTTACACACTTCGTACTTTAACGAACTCCTCCTAGGGATTTAGTCCGACCGACCTCAAATTTGTGCTGTGCCTTCTAAAGGCATTGAAGATGAAAAGTTGTGCTATTTGCAAGTTTTCGTCAATGGGCGTGTCCGTGGCGTGGCGTCAAAGATCAGCTCTTCGCCATGACACGGAAGTTGTCGTAACTTCAGTGTACATGCTCACATCTGGACCAAACTGTACATGTAGGATGAGAGTCCCGCCCTGAACACATGTACATGCTGACATTCACCCACAGTCATAGCGCCACCTGCTGGCAACAGGAAGTGACTTTTAACGAAGCAGCCCCCGCCGCACGTTTACCTACGTGCACGAATTTTCTGTGGTACGTGTATCTTGTCCAGACGCACAAAAAAGCCTCTTGGAGCCATGCCTAAAATCAACAGGAAGTCGGCCATTTTGAATTTTACGTCAAATTTTGGATGATTTACACACTTCGTACTTTAACGAACTCCTCCTAGGGATTTAGTCCGACCGACCTCAAATTTGTGCTGTGCCTTCTAAAGGCATTGAAGATGAAAAGTTGTGCTATTTGCAAGTTTTCGTCAATGGGCGTGTCCGTGGCGTGGCGTCAAAGATCAACTCTTCGCCATGACACGGAAGTTGTCGTAACTTCAGTGTACATGCTCACATCTGGACCAAACTGTACATGTAGGATGAGAGTCCCGCCCTGAACACATGTACATGCTGACATTCACAGACAGTCATAGCGCCACCTGCTGGCAACAGGAAGTGACTTTTAACGAAGCAGCCCCCGCCGCACGTTTCACCTACGTGCACGAATTTTCTGTGGTACGTGTATCTTGTCCAGACGCACAAAAAAGCCTCTTGGAGCGATGCCTAAAATCAACAGGAAGTCGGCCATTTTGAATTTTACGTCAAATTTTGGATGATTTACACACTTCGTACTTTAACGAACTCCTCCTAGGGATTTAGTCCGACCGACCTCAAATTTGTGCTGTGCCTTCTAAAGGCATTGAAGATGAAAAGTTGTGCTATTTGCAAGTTTTCGTCAATGGGCGTGTCCGTGGCGTGGCGTCAAAGATCAACTCTTCGCCATGACACGGAAGTTGTCGTAACTTCAGTGTACATGCTCACATCTGGACCAAACTGTACATGTAGGATGAGAGTCCCGCCCTGAACACATGTACATGCTGACATTCACAGACAGTCATAGCGCCACCTGCTGGCAACAGGAAGTGACTTTTAACGAAGCAGCCCCCGCCGCACGTTTCACCTACGTGCACGAATTTTCTGTGGTACGTGTATCTTGTCCAGACGCACAAAAAAGCCTCTTGGAGCGATGCCCTAAAATCAACAGGAAGTCGGCCATTTTGAATTTTACGTCAAATTTTGGATGATTTACACACTTCGTACTTTAACGAACTCCTCCTAGGGATTTAGTCCGACCGACTTCAAATTTGTGCTGTGCCTTCTAAAGGCATTGAAGATGAAAAGTTGTGCTATTTGCGAGTTTTCGTCAATGGGTGTGTCCGTGGCGTGGCGTCAGAGATCAAGTCTTCGCCATGACACAGGAAGTTGTTGTAACTTCAGTGTACATGCTCACATCTGAACCAAACTTTACGTGCTTGATAACTCTCCCACCCCGCTATGGAGGACCGATCCTGACACAGTCAGAAATAAATACAGAAATAAATAAATGCTCAATAAATAAATAAGCATCCAATTAAATACACAAAAAAATAAGTAAATAAATAAATGTAGGTAGTAATTAAATTATACAAGGAGACATAAATGTATATTTTAATTAGTGCCTTTACTTATTCACCTTTGTTATAATTACCTTATTTGTTTATTCAACTTTATTTATTACTAATTTTTTTAATGTATTTATTTATGTGTGTGTTTTAATATTTTTGTCTGTTTTATTCTTCCTTTGTATTTATTTACCTTATTTATTTTCACCCATGGTATTTATTTCTGCCTGTCTTTTTAAATTTTGTATGCATTTCTGCCTCATTATGCAAATGAGGAGGGGCTGTGTCTCAAGGGGTCATCTTCTCTGCTATTGGTGGACCAGTCAGACAGGAGAGCTCCTACTCTGCCTGCAGACATCAACGATCTTGCCCCTCACACAGTCAGATGGCTTCCTTCAGTGCGCTGAGGTGTTTAACAACTCTGAAGACAATACTACCAGCAATGTCTTCCTTCTCTTTTCACGTAGACGCTCCGACAGACAGTGCTTTCAGTTTGCTGCATGCATGGACACAGAACTGCGGTATAGGGAGAAGCACACGGTCAGCTGGCTGCAGCTAAATCTGGAGTGCACTCGTATTCAATTCTGTATGGTAAATTCAGTTTTAACGGAGCAGAGCGAGCTGACAGGCAGAGTTAGAGACTTTTTCTGTCCGTTTCTCTCTTTACAAAGACGCATGTTGCAGTCAGAGTCTTCTCTGAGATGCGAGCACGACATACAACACAATTTATCAAATTACACAACGGATATACAGTATGAAAATAAGATTGATTGGATTATACTCACAGGAAGTATAAAACCTTTACATGGTCTATTAAAAGTAAAGTAACACAAAAATGTCAGGGAAATTACTTTACTTAGATTTAAGTACTGCAGTTGTACATTTGAAATACCTTCCTACCTTTCTGATAGGAAGCCTTCTTGAGGTGGTATAAAACATTTCTTCTTATATTCTGATTTGAGTTGTGGACAACTATGACCACATGAATTAAAAAAACATTTCACTGCCCAAGTCAGCTATAACACAAGTCTTGTTCATCAGACTACATGCTGTACAGTATTTGTGGACAGATTTTGTCCCAGGATTTATTATGCATTTCTTCTTCTTCGTTGCATGATTTAGAATAATAAGGTGAGAAATGGGTCTATTCTGAGTTCATCCTGCACTGCAGCAGCTAATAAAGTCCATTTAATCCCAAAAACGCTTTTCTTTTAGGCAGGCTGGAGCAGAAAACAACTCACCTTTCTCAAGTTGTACAGTAATGTCACATGTGTATGAAGGTGGATCAAACAAGCTAATCTTAAATGTCAAAGTAGAGAGGAGCCTAGTAGGCCTATTTATTTTCATTCATTACACAATATGAATAAGCTATGCAGACAGTTGTAAAGAAAGAACATCTTTTTCTTCTGTTCTCTACTTGTTATAGTTACACAGTATTAGGGGTGTGGGCTGTATTAAAAGTATCCACTGTTCTCCCATGCTCTAACACACAGTAACGATGAAATGTGTGCTGTTCTCACATTCTTCCTCTGTATGTACACATAAACAACAAGGCAGGGAAATATAAAAGGAATTTATTTTATTGTTTGGGTACATTATTGTTCAGTGTACATGCTCACATCTGAAACAAACTTTACGTGCTTGATAACTCTCCCACCCCGCAGACATCTACACGCAATACCGATTTATATTCATAGCGGCAAGTGCTATGTAGCTCCACATAGGGGACACAGGAAGTGACATATAGCACCTTCATGCGGCGTCGGAACCGCGTAGGAAATTCACAGCCGCACCGGCAGAGCTCCAGAATGCAACTCGGCCGGCTCACGCGCGGACGCGCTTACAAGTGCGAGGGCCCGAGCAACCGCTGCTTGCAGCTTTAATTTTTTTTTTTTTTTTTTTTTTTTTTTTTTTCTGCAAAGTAGGCCCAAATGACATGGCCTAAACATACTCGAAAACTCACCAAAATTTGCAAACATGTCAGAACCGGTGAAAAATTTCGTATTCTACAAGTTTCGCACATGGGCGTGGCAAAATGACTCGCTAGCGCCACCTAGAAAATTGGAAATGATTAGCCCCTCGTTCACGTTCAACCTACATGTACGAAATTTTCTGGGGACATGTATCGTATCAAGACGCACAAAAAAGCCTCAAGAACCCATAGCCTAAAGTCAACAGGAAGTCGGCCATTTTGAATTTTATGGCCATTTTTGGATGATTTACACACTTCGTACTTTAACGAACTCCTCCTAGGGATTTAGTCGGATCGACGTCAAATTTCTGCTGTGCCTTCTAAAGGCATTGACGATGAAAAGTTGTGCTATTTGCGCGTTTTCGTCAATGGGCGTGTCCGTGGCGTCGATGATTCGCAATGAAACAGGAAGTTGTTGTAACTTCAGTGTACATGCTCACATCTGGACCAAACTGTACATGTAGGATGAGAGTCCCGCCCTGAACACATGTACATGCTGACATTCACCCACAGTCATAGCGCCACCTGCTGGCAACAGGAAGTGACTTTTAACGAAGCAGCCCCCGCCGCACGTTTCACCTACGTGCACGAATTTTCTGTGGTACGTGTATCTTGTCCAGACGCACAAAAAAGTCTCTTGGAGCCATAGCCTAAACCCAACAGGAAGTCGGCCATTTTGAATTTTACGTCAAATTTTGGATGATTTACACACTTCGTACTTTAACGAACTCCTCCTAGGGATTTAGTCCGACCGACCTCAAATTTGTGCTGTGCCTTCTAAAGGCATTGAAGATGAAAAGTTGTGCTATTTGCAAGTTTTCGTCAATGGGCGTGTCCGTGGCGTGGCGTCAAAGATCAACTCTTCGCCATGACACGGAAGTTGTCGTAACTTCAGTGTACATGCTCACATCTGGACCAAACTGTACATGTAGGATGAGAGTCCCGCCCTGAACACATGTACATGCTGACATTCACAGACAGTCATAGCGCCACCTGCTGGCAACAGGAAGTGACTTTTAACGAAGCAGCCCCCGCCGCACGTTTTACCTACGTGCACGAATTTTCTGTGGTACGTGTATCTTGTCCAGACGCACAAAAAAGCCTCTTGGAGCGATGCCCTAAAATCAACAGGAAGTCGGCCATTTTGAATTTTACGTCAAATTTTGGATGATTTACACACTTCGTACTTTAACGAACTCCTCCTAGGGATTTAGTCCGACCGACTTCAAATTTGTGCTGTGCCTTCTAAAGGCATTGAAGATGAAAAGTTGTGCTATTTGCGAGTTTTCGTCAATGGGTGTGTCCGTGGCGTGGCGTCAGAGATCAAGTCTTCGCCATGACACAGGAAGTTGTTGTAACTTCAGTGTACATGCTCACATCTGAACCAAACTTTACGTGCTTGATAACTCTCCCACCCCGTTATGGAGGACCGATCCTGACACAGTCAGAAATAAATACAGAAATAAATAAATGCTCAATAAATAAATAAGCATCCAATTAAATACACAAAAAAATAAAGTAAATAAATAAATGTAGGTAGTAATTAAATTATACAAGGAGACATAAATGTATATATTTTAATTAGTGCCTTTACTTATTCACCTTTGTTATAATTACCTTATTTGTTTATTCAACTTTATTTATTACTAATTTTTTTAATGTATTTATTTATGTGTGTGTTTTAATATTTTTGTCTGTTTTATTCTTCCTTTGTATTTATTTACCTTATTTATTTTCACCCATGGTATTTATTTCTGCCTGTCTTTTTTAAATTTTTGTATGCATTTCTGCCTCATTATGCAAATGAGGAGGGGCTGTGTCTCAAGGGGTCATCTTCTCTGCTATTGGTGGACCAGTCAGACAGGAGAGCTCCTACTCTGCCTGCAGACATCAACGATCTTGCCCCTCACACAGTCAGATGGCTTCCTTCAGTGCGCTGAGGTGTTTAACAACTCTGAAGACAATACTACCAGCAATGTCTTCCTTCTCTTTTCACGTAGACGCTCCGACAGACGTGCTTTCAGTTTGCTGCATGCATGGACACAGAACTGCGGTACAGCACACAGTAACGATGAAATGTGTGCTGTTCTCACATTCTTCCTCTGTATGTACACATAAACAACAAGGCAGGGAAATATAAAAGGAATTTATTTTATTGTTTGGGTACATTATTGTTCAGTGTACATGCTCACATCTGAAACAAACTTTACGTGCTTGATAACTCTCCCACCCCGCAGACATCTACACGCCAACACCGATTTATATTCATAGCGGCAAGTGCTATGTAGCTCCACATAGGGGACACAGGAAGTGACATATAACCCTTCATGCGGCGTCATAACCGCGTAGCAAATTCACAGCCGCACCGGCAGAGCTCCAGAATATGCAACTCGGCCGGCTCACCGCGGACGCGCTTATAAGTGCGAGGGCCCGCCCAACTGCTTGCAGCTTTATTAGGCCCGAGCACGACCGTGCGAGGTCCCTATTTTGCTCGATTATTTTTTTTTTTTTTTTTTTTTTTTTTTTTTTTTTTCTGCAAAGTAGGCCCAAATGACATGGCCTAAACATACTCGAAAACTCACCAAAATTTGCAAACATGTCAGAACCGGTGAAAAATTTCGTATTCTACAAGTTTCGCACATGGGCGTGGCAAAATGACTCGCTAGCGCCACCTAAAATTGGAAAAATTAGCCCCTCGTTCACGTTCAACCTACATGTACGAAATTTTCTGGGGACATGTATCGTATCAAGACGCACAAAAAGCCTCAAGAACCCATAGCCTAAAGTCAACAGGAAGTCGGCCATTTTGAATTTTATGGCCATTTTTGGATGATTTACACACTTCGTACTTTAACGAACTCCTCCTAGGGATTTAGTCGGATCGACGTCAAATTTCTGCTGTGCCTTCTAAAGGCATTGACGATGAAAAGTTGTGCTATTTGCGCGTTTTCGTCAATGGGCGTGTCCGTGGCGTCGATGATTCGCAATGAAACAGGAAGTTGTTGTAACTTCAGTGTACATGCTCACATCTGGACCAAACTGTACATGTAGGATGAGAGTCCCGCCCTGAACACATGTACATGCCGACATTCACCACAGTCATAGCGCCACCTGCTGGCAACAGAAAGTGACCTTTAACGAAGCAGCCCCCGCCGCACGTTTCACCTACGTGCACGAATTTTCTGTGGTACGTGTATCTTGTCCAGACGCACAAAAAGCCTCTTGGAGCCATAGCCTAAAATCAACAGGAAGTCGGCCATTTTGAATTTTACGTCAAATTTTGGATGATTTACACACTTCGTACTTTAACGAACTCCTCCTAGGGATTTAGTCCGACCGACCTCAAATTTGGCTGTGCCTTCTAAAGGCATTGAAGATGAAAAGTTGTGCTATTTGCAAGTTTTCGTCAATGGGCGTGTCCGTGGCGTGGCGTCAAAGATCAGCTCTTCGCCATGACACGGAAGTTGTCGTAACTTCAGTGTACATGCTCACATCTGGACCAAACTGTACATGTAGGATGAGAGTCCCGCCCTGAACACATGTACATGCTGACATTCACCCACAGTCATAGCGCCACCTGCTGGCAACAGGAAGTGACTTTTAACGAAGCAGCCCCCGCCGCACGTTTACCTACGTGCACGAATTTTCTGTGGTACGTGTATCTTGTCCAGACGCACAAAAAAGCCTCTTGGAGCCATGCCCTAAAATCAACAGGAAGTCGGCCATTTTGAATTTTACGTCAAATTTTGGATGATTTACACACTTCGTACTTTAACGAACTCCTCCTAGGGATTTAGTCCGACCGACCTCAAATTTGTGCTGTGCCTTCTAAAGGCATTGAAGATGAAAAGTTGTGCTATTTGCAAGTTTTCGTCAATGGGCGTGTCCGTGGCGTGGCGTCAAAGATCAACTCTTCGCCATGACACGGAAGTTGTCGTAACTTCAGTGTACATGCTCACATCTGGACCAAACTGTACATGTAGGATGAGAGTCCCGCCCTGAACACATGTACATGCTGACATTCACAGACAGTCATAGCGCCACCTGCTGGCAACAGGAAGTGACTTTTAACGAAGCAGCCCCCGCCGCACGTTTTACCTACGTGCACGAATTTTCTGTGGTACGTGTATCTTGTCCAGACGCACAAAAAAGCCTCTTGGAGCGATGCCCTAAAATCAACAGGAAGTCGGCCATTTTGAATTTTACGTCAAATTTTGGATGATTTACACACTTCGTACTTTAACGAACTCCTCCTAGGGATTTAGTCCGACCGACCTCAAATTTGTGCTGTGCCTTCTAAAGGCATTGAAGATGAAAAGTTGTGCTATTTGCGAGTTTTCGTCAATGGGTGTCCGTGGCGTGGCGTCAAGATCAGTCTTCGCCATGACACAAGTTGTCGTAACTTCAGTGTACATGCTCACATCTGGACCAAACTGTACATGTAGGATGAGAGTCCCGCCCTGAACACATGTACATGCTGACATTCACACAGTCATAGCGCCACCTGCTGGCAACAGGAAGTGACTTTTAACGAAGCAGCCCCCGCCGCACGTTTTACCTACGTGCACGAATTTTCTGTGGTACGTGTATCTTGTCCAGCACAAAAAAGCCTCTTGGAGCGATGCCCTAAACCAACAGGAAGTCGGCCATTTTGAATTTTACGTCAAATTTTGGATGATTTACACACTTCGTACTTTAACGAACTCCTCCTAGGGATTTAGTCCGACCGACTTCAAATTTGTGCTGTGCCTTCTAAAGGCATTGAATATGAAAAGTTGTGATTTGCGAGTTTTCGTCAATGGGTGTGTCCGTGGCGTGGCGTCAGAGATCAAGTCTTCGCCATGACACAGGAAGTTGTTGTAACTTCAGTGTACATGCTCACATCTGAACCAAACTTTTCGTGCTTGATAACTCTCCCACCCCGCTATGGAGGACCGATCCTGACACAGTCAGAAATAAATACAGAAATAAATAAATGCTCAATAAATAAATAAGCATCCAATTAAATACACAAAAAAATTAAGTAAATAAATAAATGTAGGTAGTAATTAAATTATACAAGGAGACATAATGTATATATTTTAATTAGTGCCTTTACTTATTCACCTTTGTTATAATTACCTTATTTGTTTATTCAACTTTATTATTACTAATTTTTTTAATGTATTTATTTATGTGTGTGTTTTAATATTTTTGTCTGTTTTATTCTTCCTTTGTATTTATTTACCTTATTTATTTTCACCCATGGTATTTATTTCTGCCTGTCTTTTTAAATTTTTGTATGCATTTCTGCCTCATTATGCAAATGAGGAGGGCTGTGTCTCAAGGGTCATCTTCTCTGCTATTGGTGGACCAGTCAGACAGGAGAGCTCCTACTCTGCCTGCAGACATCAACGATCTTGCCCCTCACACAGTCAGATGGCTTCCTTCAGTGCGCTGAGGTGTTTAACAACTCTGAAGACAATACTACCAGCATGTCTTCCTTCTCTTTTCACGTAGAGCTCCGACAGACAGTGCTTTCAGTTTGCTGCATGCATGGACACAGAACTGCGTATAGGGAGAACCACGGTCAGCTGGCTGCAGCTAAATCTGGAGTGCACTCGTATTCAATTCTGTATGGTAAATTCAGTTTTAACGGAGCAGAGCGAGCTGACAGGCAGAGTTAGAGACTTTTTCTGTCTGTTTCTCTCTTTACAAAGACGCATGTTGCAGTCAGAGTCTTCTCTGAGATGCGAGCACGACATACAACACAATTTATCAAATTACACAACGGATATACAGTTGAAATAAGATTGATTGGATTATACTCACAGGAAGTATAAAACCTCTTACATGGTCTATTAAAAGTAAAGTAACACAAAAATGTCAGGGAAATTACTTTACTTAGATTTAAGTACTGCAGTTGTACATTTGAAATACCTTCCTACCTTTCTGATAGGAAGCCTTCTTGAGGTGGTATAAACATTTCTTCTTATATTCTGATTTGAGTTGTGGACAACTATGACCACATGAATTAAAAAACATTTCACTGCCCAAGTCAGCTATAACACAAGTCTTGATCATCAGACTACATGCTGTACAGTATTTGTGGACAGATTTTGTCCCAGGATTTATTATGCATTTCTTCTTCTTCGTTGCATGATTTAGAATAATAAGGTGAGAAATGGGTCTATTCTGAGTTCATCCTGCACTGCAGCAGCTAAAAGTCCATTTAATCCCCAAAACGCTTTTCTTTTAGGCAGGCTGGAGCAGAAAACAACTCACCTTTCTCAAGTTGTACAGTAATGTCACAGTGTATGAAGGTGGATCAAACAAGCTAATCTTAAATGTCAAAGTAGAGGAGCCTAGTAGGCCTATTTATTTTCATTCATTACACATATGAATAAGCTATGCAGACAGTTGTAAAGAAAGAACATCTTTTTCTTCTGTTCTCTACTTGTTATAGTTACACAGTATTAGGGGTGTGGGCTGTATTAAAAGTATCCACTGTTCTCCCATGCTCTAACACACAGTACGATGAAATGTGTGCTGTTCTCACATTCTTCCTCTGTATGTACACATAAACAACAAGGCAGGGAAATATAAAAGGAATTTATTTTATTGTTTGGGTACATTATTGTTCAGTGTACATGTTCACATCTGAAACAAACTTTACGTGCTTGATAACTCTCCCACCCCGCAGACATCTCACGTCAATACCGATTATATTCATAGCGGCAAGTGCTATGTAGCTCCACATAGGGGACCAGGAAGTGACATATAGCACATTCATGCGGCGTCGGAAACGCGTAGGAAATTCACAGCCGCACCGGCAGAACTCCAGAATGTGCAACTCGGCCGCTCACGCGCGGACGCGCTTACAGTGCGAGGGCCCGCCCACGCTGCTTGCAGCT
>NW_024040928.1:30099143-30144420 GCF_014851395.1 Micropterus salmoides | reverse complement strand
ATTTTCTGTGGTACGTGTATCTTGTCCAGACGCACAAAAAAGCCTCTTGGAGCGATGCCCTAAAAATCAACAGGATCGGCCATTTTGAATTTTACGTCAAATTTTGGATGATTTATACACTTTGTCTTTAACGAACTCCTCCTAGGGATTCGGCCGACCGACTTCAAATTTGTGCTGTGCCTTCTAAAGGCATTGAAGATGAAAAGTTGTGCTATTGCGAGTTTTCGTCAATGGGTGTGTCCGTGGCGTGGCGTCAGAGATCAAGTCTTCGCCATGACACAGGAAGTTGTTGTAACTTCAGTGTACATGCTCACATCTAACCAAACTTTACGTGCTTGATAACTCTCCCACCCTTATGGAGGACCGATCCTGACATAGCCAGAAATAAATACAGAAATAAATAAATGCTCAATAAATAAATAAGCATCCAATTAAATACACAAAAAAATAAAGTAAATAAATAAATGTAGGTAGTAATTAATTATACAAGGAGACATAAATGTTTATATTTTAATTAGTGCCTTTACTTATTCACCTTTGTTATAATTACCTTATTTGTTTATTCAACTTTATTATTACTAATTTTTTTAATGTATTTATTATGTGTGTTTTAATATTTTGTCTGTTTTATTCTTCCTTTGTATTTATTTACCTTATTTATTTTCACCCATGGTATTTATTTCTGCCTGTCTTTTTTAAATGTTTGTATGCATTTCTGCCTCATTATGCAAATGAGGAGGGGCTGTGTCTCAAGGGGTCATCTTCTCTGCTATTGGTGGACCAGTCAGACAGGAGAGCTCCTACTCTGCCTGCAGACATCAACGATCTTTCCCCTCACACAGTCAGATGGCTTCCTTCAGTGCGCTGAGGTGTTTAACAACTCTGAAGACAATACTACCAGCAATGTCTTCCTTCTATTTTCACGTAGACGCTCCGACAGACAGTGCTTTCAGTTTGCTGCATGCATGGACACAGAACTGCGGTATAGGGAGAAACACACGGTCAGCTGGCTGCAGCTAAATCTGGAGTGCACTCGTATTCAATTCTGTATGGTAAATTCAGTTTTAACGGAGCAGAGCGAGCTGACAGGCAGAGTTAGAGACTTTTTCTGTCTGTTTCTCTCTTTACAAAGACGCATGTTGCAGTCAGAGTCTTCTCTGAAGAGGGCAATGAAGTCTCAGTAGTACCCGATGCGAGCACCACATACAACACAATTTATCAAATTACACAACGGATATACAGTATGAAAATAAGATTGATTGGATTATACTCACAGGAAGTATAAAACCTGTTACATGCGTAACACAGTAATGTCAGGGAAATTACTTTACTTATTTAAGTACTGCAGTTGTACATTTGAAATACCTTCCTACCATTCTGATAGGAAGCCTTCTTGAGGTGGTATAAAACATTTCTTCTTATATTCTGATTTGAGTTTGGACAACTATGACCACATGAATTAAAAAAATTAAACATTTCACTGCCCAAGTCAGCTATGACACAAGTCTTGTTCATTAGACTACATGCTGTACAGTATTTGTGGACAGATTTTGTCCCAGGATTTATTATGCATTTCTTCTTCTTCGTTGCATGGTTTAGAATATAAAGGTGAGAAATGGGTCTATTCTGAGTTCATCCTGCACTGCAGCAGCTAAAAAAGTCCATTTAATCCCAAAAACTTTTCTTTTAGGCAGGCTGGAGCAGAAACACAGTAACGATGAAATGTGTGCTGTTCTCACATCTTCCTCTGTATGTACACATAAACAACAAGGCAGGGAAATATAAAAGGAATTTATTTAATTGTTTGGGTACATTATTGTTCAGTGTACATGCTCACATCTGAAACAAACTTTACGTGCTTGATAACTCTCCCACCCCGCAGACATCTACACGTCAACACCGATTTATATTCATAGCGGCAAGTGCTATGTAGCTCCACATAGGGGACACAGGAAGTGACATATAACACCTTCATGCGGCGTCATAACCGCGTAGCAAATTCACAGCCGCACCGGCAGAGCTCCAGAATATGCAACTCGGCCGGCTCACACGCGGACGCGCTTATAAGTGCGAGGGCCCGCCCAACGCTGCTTGCAGCTTTAATCTGATTTGAGTTGTGGACAACTATGACCACATGAATTAAAAAAACATTTCACTGCCCAAGTCAGCTATAACACAAGTCTTGTTCATCAGACTACATGCTGTACAGTATTTGTGGACAGGATTTATTATGCATTTCTTCTTCTTCGTTGCATGATTTAGAATAATAAGGTGAGAAATGGTCTATTCTGAGTTCATCCTTCACTGCAGCAGCTAATAAAGTCCATTTAATCCCAAAAACGCTTTTCTTTTAGGCAGGCTGGAGCAGAAAACAACTCACCTTTCTCAAGTTGTACAGTAATGTCACAGTGTATGAAGGTGGATCAAACAAGCTAATCTTAAATGTCAAAGTAGAGAGGATCCTAGTAGGCCTATTTATTTTCATTCATTACACAATATGAATAAGCTATGCAGACAGTTGTAAAGAAAGAACATCTTTTTCTTCTGTTCTCTACTTGTTATAGTTACACAGTATTAGGGGTGTGGGCTGTATTAAAAGTATCCACTGTTCTCCCATGCTCTAACACACAGTAACGATGAAATGTGTGCTGTTCTCACATTCTCCCTCTGTATGTACACATAAACAACAAGGCAGGGAAATATAAAAGGAATTTATTTTATTGTTTGTGTACATTATTGTTCAGTGTACATGGTCACATCTGAAACAAACTTTACGTGCTTGATAACTCTCCCACCCCGCAGACATCTACACGTCAATACCGATTTATATTCATAGCGGCAAGTGCTATGTAGCTCCACATAGGGGACACAGGAAGTGACATATAGCACCTTCATGCGGCGTCGGAACCGCGTAGGAAATTCACAGCCGCACCGGCAGAGCTCCAGAATATGCAACTCGGCCGGTTCACGCGCGGACGCGCTACAAGTGCGAGGGCCCGCCCAACGCTGCTTGCAGCTTTAATTTCAAGTTTTTGAGTTTTCATGATTTTTTGTCCTATACCATCGGAATCAGCTGCCCCCAAACACGTAGACGTAAGGTTTATCAATGTGCAATGTAGTGAGCTGTAGTTATCCTGCACAATGTCCTTTGGTTGAAAATCCCATTGAAATGAATGGGGTATTTGAGCTTCGATTACAGCGCCGCCTTTAGTCCAAATTGCACCAAATTTTTCAGGTGGTTATGGAAATATCAAATGCATGTACAGGTGCTGGTCATATAATTAGAATATCATCAAAAACATGATTTATTTCAGGAATTCCATTTAAAAAGTGAAACTTGTATAATGTATACATTCATTCCACACAGACTGATATATTTGAAGTGTTCATTCCTTTTAATTTTGATGATTATAACTGACAAATAATGAAAACCCCAAAATCAGTATCTCAGAAAATTAAAATATTGTGAAAAGTTTCAATATTGAAGACACCTGGTGCCACACTCTAATGAGCTAATTAACTCAGAACACCTGCAAAGGCATCCAACGAAGGTTAAAGTCAAGGGCAACTGGACTTGGTTGAAGATACTGAAAGAAGTTTCGTCCCTCATCCAAAGGACTTCTTCAGTTCTGACTGACTGGCAGGGAAACTCAGCTATTTAAACTCAGTGGGGTCGTTTGCCAGAGTTGTCGATACTGTTGGTTCGTTAATGTTCCTGGTTGCTGTAACGACAGTTGTTACAGTTGTTAGGACTACTGGTGGCCAAGACTGAACGACCATCGTTGGTATCTTCACCTGAGGCCAATAGGTTACGTTTGTTGAGTTTCCTGGGAAGTGATGAAAGGTCAGCATTGTAAGTGGAGGATAAGTGGTGGCATAGACCCCCTCCTCTGTTCAATGATGGCTTCTCGACCCGGGTGCAGATGGCTTCCTTGACACCTCTTTCAAACCATCCATCTTCTCTGTCTAAAATGTGCACCTGGTGGTCCTCAAACGAGTCCTTCAGATGTAAGTAGACTGCAGAGTCTTGACCTGAGGAGTTGGCCCTTCTGTGTTGAGCCATGCGTTTGTGTAGTGGTTGTTTAGTCTCCCCAATATACAGGTCTGTGCATTCCTCACTGCATTGGACCACATACGTTCATGGGTTTAAAAAACACAGGGATGTTGTGTTTGTTGAAAATCCTCCTGAGTTTCTCTGATACTCCAGACATGTATGGAATCACAATGTTGTTGCGTTTGACCTTCTTTTCCTCCTCCCCTGTAGTTTTGTTCTTCTTGGATCTTGTGGCTGTTTTCACAAAGGTCCATTTAGGGTCTCCACAGGCTGTAAGTGCCTCCTTCAGGTGTTTCTGTTCCTTCTCTCTGGCTTGGGCGCTTGTTGGTATGTTTTCTGCTCTGTGGTGCAGTGTTCTCATGACCCCTAGCTTATGCTCCAGTGGGTGGTGTGAATTGAAGAGTAGGTATTGGTCTGTGTGTGGGGGTTTTCTGTAAACACCAATCTGCAGGCTCCTGTCCTCTTCAATGTTGACAGCGCAGTCCAGGAAGGCCAAACTGTTGTTGTGAACATCTTCTCGTGTGAACTTGATGTTACTGTCCACAGAGTTGAGTTGTTCTGTGAAGGCTTGCACTTCCTGGCTTTTAATTTTGAGCCGGGTGTTGTCCACATATCTGTACCAGTGGCTCGGTGCTGTTCCTCTGAAGGAGTTGAGGGCTTTGTTCTCCACTTCTTCCATGTAGATGGGGGATACTGGTGAGCCCATGACACAGCCATGCTTCTGTCTATAGAATCCTCCGTTGTACTGGAAGTACGTGGTGTTTAGACAGAGGTCGAGTAATTTACAGATCTGGTCAGGGCTGAGGCTGGTTCTGTTGTCCAGGGTGTTGTCTTGTGTTAGCCATTTCCTAACTGTTTCTACTGCCTCTATGGTGGGGATGCAGGTGAACAAAGAAGTCACGTCATGGTTTCATCTGGATCCAGTTTTAGTCCTTGAACTTTGTTTACAAAGTCAATAGAGTTTTGGATGTGGTGAGGCGTGTTTCCCACCAAAGGAGCTAAGATGGTAGAAATGTGTTTGGCAATGTTGTAGGTAACCGAGTTAATGCTGCTGATAATCGGCCTGAGTGGGGCTCCTTCTTTGTGTATCTTGGGTAGTCCATAAATACATGGAATGGCTTCTCCAGGATACAAACGGTAATATTGTTCACAGGTGATGGTGTTGTCCTTCTGTAGCTGTTGTAGACATTCTATGGCCTTTTTCTTGTATCTGCTGGTTGGGTCTCGTCTCAGTGTCTCATATGTGTTTGTGTCCATTAGTAGTGTGTTGACTTTGTTCTGGTAGTCCGCTGTGTTAAGGATTACCGTGCATCTTCCTTTGTCAGCAGGTAGGACTGACTTTAACCTTCGTTGGATAACTATGACCTGGATGACTGAGATTCTTCATAGAAACCTGCAAAGGCCTTTAAATGGTCTCTCAGTCTAGTTCTGTAGGCTACATAATCATAGGGAAGACTGCTGACTTGACAGCTGTCCAAAAGACGACCATTGACACCTTGCACAAGGAGGGCAAGACACAAAAGGTCATTGCTAAAGAGGCTGGCTGTTCACAGAGCTCTGTGTCCAAGCACATTAATAGAGAGGCGAAGGGAAGGAAAAGATGTGGTAGAAAAAAGTGTACAAGCAATAGGGATAACTGCACCCTGGAGAGGATTGTGAAACAAAACCCATTCAAAAATGTGGGGGAGATTCACAAAGAGTGGACTGCAGCTGGAGTCAGTGCTTCAAGAATCACTACGCACAGACGTATGCAAGACATGGGTTACAGCTGTCGCATTCCTTGTGTCAAGCCACTCTTGAACAAGACACAGCGTCAGAAGCGCCTCGCCTGGGCTGAAGACAAAAAGGACTGGACTGCTGCTGAGTGGTCCAAAGTTATGTTCTCTGATGAAAGTAAATTTTGCATTTCCTTTGGAAATCAAGGTCCCAGAATCTGGATGAAGAGAGGAGAGGCACAGAATCCACGTTGCTTGAAGTCCAGTGTAAAGTTTCCACAGTCAGTGATGGTTTGGGTGCCATGTCATCTGCTGGTGTTGGTCCACTGTGTTTTATGAGGTCCAAGGTAAATGCAGCTGTCTACCAGGAAGTTTTAGAGCAGATTTCATTTTCCAACAGGACTTGGCAACTGCACACAGTGCCAAAGCTACTAGTACCTGGTTTAAGGACCATGGTTTCCCTGTTCTTAATTGGCCAGCAAAATTTGTTTGTATTGGTCTTAATATTCTAGTTTTCGGAGATACTGATTTTGGGATTTTCATTAGTTGTCAGTTTTAATCATCATAATTAAATGAATTAAACATTTGAAATATATCAGTCTGTGTCCAATGAATGAATATAATATCCAAGTTTCACATTTTGAATGGAATTACTGAAATAAATCAACTTTTTGATGATATTCTAATTATATGACCAGCACCTGTAAATCAATGGGATTTTTCCCCCCGTCTTTAATCTGCAATAACAGCGCCACCTATGGGCATATTTGAGTGAAGTTTGGTGTCTGTAGTAAGGGGACCATGCAGAACAATTCGGCACTGGTTTCATGTCAGTGTGAGTTGTGGTTCTAGAGGAACAATTTTCTTGGATTAAATAGCGCCCCACATTAACGCTCCAAATTTGGTGTCGATCGGCCATTTCAGGCCTGTAGTTTTTAAAGAAACACAGACAGACATGAGCTGTGTGTGTGTGTGTGGGGGGGGGGTAGTCTTACTAAGATGGCTACCTGATAGAAGAGCAGAGTAACATGCTGTTATCAAGGTACTACAGCGCTTCATTGTTTTCCAGCTGACTTAGCATGCTAGCATTAGCATGCTAGGGTTAGCCTTCCATCTGAAGGCAAAACTGATAATAAACTTCAGTTAGCGAACTCACATCACAGCAGGACTCACACAGGACAGGCCGGATATTACATAGAATATACAGAAAGAATCTTGGAGACAGTTGACACAGATGAGTTTCAGCCTGTTTCTCTGTCACACTGACAAACTGAGGAACACTGCTTCATGTTGAACAGCAGTTAGGACTCATGTTGGATAGAAAATCACTCTGACTGTGTTTCTTCCTCCAGGGTGGACCATGGTGGAGAGCAGAGGTTAAAACCTGGTCTGAGGAAGTGTAAGTGTGGATTCAATCTGACTCATGATGACAAAACAGCACACAGTCAGTTTCTCTTTCAATAAAACGATGATAGTTGTGGTATTTATTCATTCAAACATTACTGACTAAATGCATCATTAAACTTTATAGAAATGATCAACATCAGCACACAAACAAAGAATAAACCTTCAGATGTGTCTGATGATAAACTGCTGCTTTGTTGTGTCTCGTTCTCTCCGTCAGATTTCTGTGAACTCACACTGGACACAAACACAGCACACAGAAACCTCAAACTGTCTGACAACAACAGGAAGGTGACATATGTGGTGACAGAGAAGCAGTCATATCCTGATCATCCAGAGAGATTTGACCACTGGTGTCAGCTGCTGTGTAGAAATGGTCTGACTGGTCGCTGTTACTGGGAGGTCGAGTGGAGAGGAAGTGTTTATATATCAGTGAGTTACAGAGGAATCAGAAGGAGAGGACAGAGTAAAGACTGTGTGTTTGGATGGAATGATCAGTCCCTGAGTCTGTTCTGCTCTGATGGTCGTTACTCTGTCTGGCACAATAACAGAGAAACAGTCCTCCCTCTCTCCTCCTCGTCCTCCTCCTCCTCTAACAGAGTAGCAGTGTATGTGGACTGTCCTGCTGGCACTCTGTCCTTCTACAGAGTCTCCTCTGACACACTGATCCACCTCCACACCTTCAACACCACATTCACTGAACCTCTTTATCCTGGGTTCTGGCTCTGGTCCTCTGACTCCTCAGTGTCTCTGTGTTCTGTGTAGAGGGAGACAACTTCCAGTCCTGTGGTTTAAATGTTGGTGGTGGACGAGGCTTCACTTTGGTTAACATCTGGCTCACTGATTGTGCCTTTAATGTCAGAAATGTGTTTGGTGGTGAAATGATCTCAGGGCTGAGGTTGATTTTTACTTTAATAAAGTTTTCTTGGAGCAGCATCTAGTAGCTGCTGATGGCTGCAGAGCTTCTTGTTCACTTCAATAAAGGTTTGAAGACAAAAACTCAACAAATAGTCTAGATTTATTCTGTTGCTCATGTACATTTCTTTTCTTTGATCCCCACAAACACTGTTTTTGCACAATTTGACCATATATACTACTGTGTTAGTTTTTGAGACAGAGATAGTGTGATGGAAATTTGATATTTTACTGTGTTTACTATTTCACCCTGCATGCTTCATCAGAATAGACCAGTGTTTCACTGTGTGGTATTCGATTATTTTATTATGTTGCAGCTAGGTGAAGTTTCCCATGGGACAGATGCAGAGATGCAGAGATGAAGAGAAGAGAGTTTTCTTATCAGACTGTCCTTGATAGGCCTTCATCTCAGGTCATCACAGCTGGTCCCTACTCCCTTCCTCCCTTGGATAGCTACGTAATACCCTTACAGTATAAAGTCACCTGTTTATTCACTGGCTCTTTGTCTTACACTCTGCAGACTGTTTGCACTCTGTATGTTTGTCTGACCCTTTGCAAAGGATAAAACCCTTAAAAGACGTCTGGATTGGACTCTTTATTTCAGAAGACTCACTAAAGGACATATTTCCATTTCCTTTGGTGTCAGAAGTGGGATGGTTTGGCTGGGACCTGAGACAGCCGGCGACTGATCACCCTGGATTAAAGTGTCTCAGCCTCCACCTCACTGACTTAAGAGACTGGAGGGTCGACCGTCTGCACCCCGGACCGTTGCCACCACCATCTCAAAAAGAGTTGGACCTACGTTGTCCTTAAAAACGATGAGTGTCTGAAATAAACTTCAAAATTGAATTTGTGTTTTTTTGTTTGTTTGTTTTCTTTGTTTTTTAGACTTTCAGCTTAGATTGCTATTTTGATTGTACCATCTCACACGTGGATCCTTAGTTAACAGGGCCGAGCAGAATTACAAGAAAGTTTTTCTCCGCTGTTAACTGGTTGACAGGGCCGAGCAAAATTACTGCAGATTCTCTCCGCTGTTTTGACCGGTTGAGCAGGTCTTTGTAGAACACTGGTTTCTCCGCTGCTAACCATTTGGGGCTGCGAATAGGGTCATGTAGAAACGAGGTATTTCTCCGCTGTTCTAACCATTTCGTGGTTTGAGCAGGGCCGTACAGAAAATTTTTTTTCTCCGCTGTTTTAATTCCTTTTGGGGTTTAAACAGGGCTGTGCAGAAAAAACAAAAACCAAAAAGGACCAAAAAGAGGAGCAATAAAAAATATATTAAATAAATAAATATAAAAAAAAATAAAGTAAAAATTCTTTTTAAAAATAAACAAGGGTTTCTCCGCTGTTCGAGCAATTTTGGAGTCTTGACAGGGCCGTGAAGAGGACTGTTTATTTCTGCTGTCGACTGCTTTTCCCAGAGTTTGTAGTGGATTTACAGTGACGACTGTATCTAAGGAAAGGGTTGCAGTCCCTAAAAGACTTGTACAAGCAAGGAAGGATAGTGTGAGAGGTGGGAAGTCAAACGAGCAAAATAAGCTAAGGTGATAGACCTGATTGTTCTTCGCCTATCATACAATGCATGCAAAAGAATTATTGATGAATAAATTCTGTTTCCTATTCAGTTTGAGGCAATTACAACAGGTAGAAAAGTGATTTTTTTTTCAAGGATAAAAAGCATTTGAAAGCATCATCCATGTGGAAGGCAGGATCAGAAAGTAAGAGAAGGCAAAGAAAGTATGCCAAATAAATGCCTTACAATGAGGGTGATGGAAAATGTGAAACATAGAGAGACATACATTAGAGATGAGAGGTTATGTGTTTAAGTAAAAACTGGTAAACTGAGTGGGAAACAGCTCCTAAAATCCTTCTGCCAGTTGTAAAATTTATGACTGAAAAAGATAAAACATCTATGGGACAATTTGATAAGTGGGTTGAAATGTGTTAAATGTAAGTTTTAGTTCAAAAATATATCTATTTGGACCAGCTAAGGACATATTTGAAGAGAAAGGAAAGGAGAGATGCAGAAGAGCATGCAGCCTTGTCCAGAAAGAGAAAGAAAAAGAGCTGAAACCTACCATTTAAGGCAGATTGCTATATCAACTAGAATTAAGGGAAAGTGTAAAGACTTAAAACAGAACATTTGACTAGATAAAATAAGGATAAAAGGAAACTATTAAAAAAATCCCCATAAGAACAAACCAACACATTATCTTTTCTTTAACTGAGGTACACAAGTCATGAAATCCATTCCGGCTGATCCAGTCCTGGATACTGCTCCTCCAATATGCTCCAGTCCCAGATCCATCCAAGGATGAAGACTATGCTGACGTTAAAACTGCTGCTGCTGAAACATGACACCATAAGCCAGAGAGAGATGATGAACTAATGCAACATTAAAGACCTACAGAAGCACTGTTCTGGTCCGGTAACAGTAATGCAACACATCGTATTGCCGAGTCATGGAAATGCCAATTATAAAAGGAATATTTGTGTGTACACGCACATATATCCCGCACAGTCCGCTGACTCCGACTCCGGGTAGGAAGTGAGACACTGAATGGTATAGATAATTCAGTCAATTTTCAAAATAAAACACCCTGTGCAGACTGCCGATCATAAAATAGCAATAAATGCGGTTAAACCGATACAAACTGTTTATGTATGTAACCTGCTTCATAAAAAAAGCAAGCATGGACAAGAAACATGTCGACCACACCGGCAGCTTTAAAACTTCATACAAGGCCCAAATAAAAGAAGCACAGAATGCAAAATAGGTTGTAACCTGATAGGTTGGTAAACATGCTTAGCTCAGCTTTGGCTAATGTTAGCTTGTTTATATTTATGCTACATCCTATGGGAGGGTAAGTCTGACTGTGGTTGTTTATAAAAAGAAGAATGAGTGTTTGCTTGCCAAACTTGTGGTAGTCAATTAACGTTTCATTTACGTCCAGCTGGCTACCATCACGTTAATTATTAACATTGGCAGCAAACTGGTCACAGGTTTATTGTTGATCATGTACCATTTTATTTAGTTACATTGGGTTTGAGAGTCTGGTGCTGGGTGTTGACTTATCATTTGTCATTATTTGTTGCAGTGGACATCCATGGTTGCGCTCAGTAAGTGAAAAGAGGTTACAGTTACAGAATTCCTTATAGCTATGCAGTGTTCTAAGCAGCCTGGATGCAACGTAGCAGGTGTTGCAACACTCATTATAACCACCAGGACTTTAGACTTGACTAGGACTCTAGATTAGAGACTTGAGAGCATCTCTGGTGTCACCCCCAGATCTGTGGCACATCAGTCCACAGGCGCAGATCACCTTTCCTAAATCCAGCCCTAGTCGGCAAAACTTTTTCCTTCTGGATAACCGAGTGTTTGATTGTTCCCATACGCATCCTGCCTGGTAGGCAGCATGCTGTTCTGACTGTTCTCACTTTTGCACTATGTCACATTCACCCATTCAAACACATTCATACACTGACTCTACCTGCTCAGAACAGAAACTGCTCACACACACCGATTGAACGGCCATCGGGGGCAATTTGGGTTTCAGAATCTTGCCCGAGGAAAGTTTGACATTCAGACTGAAAACACAAGGAGTTTCATAGTTAGACTTGGTCTCAACAGTGTAGATTACAAGAATAATTGGGAGTTCATTGATGGCTTGAAAAAGAGGAACATTGGTGGCAACCATGCTATAGCCATTATGTTTACTTGGATTATGTATTGGTGGTAATTTGAGAGTTCCATTTGTCTCCTTTTGACAGAGGCAACATTTGCTCCAGTGAGTTTGCTATGTAGCTGGAGCTGCATTGGCATTGTCCATCGTGTTAAACAGTAGGATATAGCAGACAATTAGAATATCTAATAGGCATAGAAATCTTTTCCAATTGACTGCAGTGAAGCCCCCAAAAACTCACCTCCTCCTCTCTGCTCTCCTTTGATTTCATGTTATAATAATAATAATCTTTATTTGTAGAGCACTTTTCAAAACAAGTTACAAAGTGCTTTAACAAGTGTAAAGACAATAATACCCAAAAAACAATAATACAAAAACAATACAAGATAAAAGCATGAAAACATTGAAAAGACTAAAATGATAAGAATTATAATATAATAATAATATATTATACTATAAAATTAGTAAAATACAATAAAATAAAAGGGATAAAATAAAGTCAAATAAGATCGGGAAAGGCTCTCCTATAAAAGTATGTTTTAAGAAGGGACTTAAAAGAGTTCACTGACTCAGCCGACCTGATTTCCTCAGGCAGGCTGTTCCAGAGCCTCGGGGCCCTGACAGCAAACGCTTAGTTTTCAGTCGAGACTCTGGAACAGACAAAAGACCTCTGGTGGTCTGAGGATCTCAAGGTACGTGCTGGTGTGTATGGGACTAAAAGGTCAGAAATATAACAAGGCGAGAGCTCATGAAGAGCTTTAAAAGTGATCAATAGAATTTTAAAGTCAATTCTAAAACATACTGGGAGCCAGTGTAATGAAGCTAAAATAGGAGTAATGTGGTCATAATTCTTTGTTCTGGTTAAAAGTCTGGCAGCTGAGTTCTGGACAGTCTGGAGTCGATCAATAGATTTTTGGGTTAAACAGGTGAAAAGGCTGTTGAAATAATCCAGGCGTGATGAGATGAAGGCGTGTAAAATGGTCTCGGTGTCCTTAAAAGTTAACACAGATCGAATTTTTGCTATATTTCTAAGTTGATAAAAACATGATTGAACAAGCTTTGTGGTGTGCTGCTCGAAATTTAAATTACTATCAAACCAAACACCAAGGTTCTTTGCCACAGGCTTAATGTGATTTACTAGGGAACCAGCAGATGGCAGTATTTGATTTGCCATCTGCTGAGACCCGATGACCAGGATTTCTGTTTTGTCTGAGTTCAGCTGGAGGAAATTATTTGACATCCATTTTTTAACTTCACAAAGGCAGTAGTTAAGTGAACTCAGCATTCCAGGGTCTGTGGATCTGACGGGCAAGTATATTTGAGTGTCATCAGCATAAATATGAAAAGAAATACCATGTTTATGGATAATATGTCCAAGGGGAAGCAGATACAAGGAAAACAAAATGGGTCCTAAGACCGACCCCTGAGGCACACCATATTTAACTGGACAGAACGAAGAGACATAGTTGTTTACAGACACGCAAAACTTCCTATTTGACAGGTAGGATAAAAACCAATCTAGGGCAGTACCAGAGATCCCCACCCAGTGCCTCAGTCTGTCTAACATGATGTTGTGATCAATGGTGTCAGCGCTAAGGTCCAGGAGTACCAGGACTGAGCACATGCCTTCATCAGCAGACATCAAAAGGTCATTGGTGACTTTAAGCAGGGCAGCCTCAGTGCTGTGGTACTTCCTGAAACCAGACTGAAACTTTTCAAATATTTTGTTATTTTCCAGTACAGTGAGCAGCTGTTTGGACACAATTCTTTCTAGAATCTTTGCAATAAAAGGCAGTTTTGAAATTGGTTTAAAATTATGTGGGAGGGAGGGATCTAAACCAGGTTTCTTTAAAAGTGGGTTCACGCAAGCCATTTAAAAATAAGTCACAAAGTAACAGAGGACTCCTATGCTAATTTCAGTCCCTCCCAAATTGATCATCTTGTTGATAGTGATGCAGGCTCGCTGTGAATGACACTCGACTCTGTAGCCCCTCTAAAAAAGAAAATCATAAAACAAAGACGGTTAGCTCCATGTTATAATACTACAAATTAAAGCAAATATAATAATAAAAAATATAATAAAAAACTGGTTCTCTCATTTAATTAGGCAAGATAGTCTTAAAACTTATAGGAAGGCCCTCCGTAATGCCAGAGCAGCGTACTACTCGTCATTAATAGAGGAAAATAGGAACAACCCCAGGTTTCTTTTCAGCACTGTAGCCAGGCTGACAGAGAGTCACAGCTCTATTGAGCCAAGTATTCCCATAGCTCTCAGTAGTTACGACTTCATGAGCTTATTTAATGATAAAATTCTAGCTATTAGAGACAAAATTCACCAAGACCTGCCCTCAACTGGCACAGAATTATCTCTAAACTCAGGAACCTTAGAAACAGCTGTAGAACCAGATATATGTTTAGACTGTTTTGTTTCCCTCAATCTTTACCAACTAACTTGAATAATTTCTTCATCTAAACCATCAACCTGGCTCTTAGACCCCATCCCGACTAGGTTGCTTAAAGATGTTTTACCCTTAGTCAGCACTTCTATACTACATATGATCAATCTGTCTCTATCAACAGGCTATGTACCACAGTACTTTAAAGTAGCTGTAATTAAACCTCTTCTGAAAAAGCCCAAACCTGATCCGGATGTTTTAGCCAACTATAGACCTATATCTAACCTTCCATTTCTCTCTAAGATCCTGGAGAAAGCAGTTGCTAAACAGCTGTGTGACTTTCTACATAGCAATAGTTTATTTGAGGATTTTCAGTCAGGATTTAGAGCTCATCATAGCACAGAGACAGCACTGGTGAAAATTACTAACGACCTCCTTATTGCATCAGACAAAGGACTTGTCTCTGTACTGGTTTTATTAGATCTTAGTGCTGCATTTGATACCATTGACCATCAGATCCTATTGCAGAGACTGGAACATTTCATTGGCATTAAAGGAACCGCTCTAAGCTGGTTTAAGTCCTATTTATCAGATTGATTTCAGTTTGTACATGTTAACTATGAGTCCTCCATACACGCCAAAGTTAGTCATGGAGTTCCTCAAGGATCTGTCCTCGGATCAATCCTCTTCACTTTATACAGTGGGGGAAATAAGTATTTGACCCCTTGCTGATTTTGCAGGTTTGCCCACTTACAAAGAATGCAACGATCTATAATTTTAATCATATGTACATTCTAACAGTGAAAGACAGAATCCCAAAGAAAATTCCAGAAAATCACATCATATGAATTTATAAAAATTGATAACCATCTGATGAGGAAAAACAAGTATATGACCCCCTACCAAACAGCAAGTATTCTGGCTCCTACAAGCCAGTTAGTCTTTCTTTAAGACACAGCCCCAATCCCAACCAATTATCTACATCAAATACACCTGCCTCACCTCGTTACCTGTATAAAAGACACCTGTCAACACCCAAACAACCAGCATCCAACATCACCACCATGGGCAAGACCAAAGAGCTTTCTACGGACATCAGGGACAAGATTGTTGATCTGCACAAGGCTGGGATGGGCTACAAGAGAATCGGAAAGCAACTTGGAGAGAAAAGATCAACTGTCGGTGCAGTTATCAGGAAATGGAAGAAGCACCACACCACCGCCAACCTCCCTCGGTCTGGGCCTCCACACAAGATCTCGCCTCGTGGGGTGTCCCTGATCATGCGAACGGTGAGGAATCATCCCAAAACCACAAGGGGGGAACTGATGAATCAACTGAAGGCAGCTGGGACCACAGTTACAAAAGAAACGGTTGGTAACACACTACGCCGTCATGGATTGAAATCCTGCAGCGCACGCAAGGTCCCCCTGCTCAAGAAGAAACATGTACAGGCCCGCATGAAGTTCGCCATTCACCACCTGGACAACTCAGAAGAGGCCTGGAAGAAGGTGATGTGGTCAGATGAGACCAAAATAGAACTTTTTGGCCTCAACTCAACTCGTCGTGTTTAGAGGGCAAAGAACACCATCCCCACCGTCAAGCATGGTGGTGGCAACATCATGCTTTGGGGGTGCTTTTCAGCCAAGGGGACGGGACAACTCCATCGTATTGAGGGGAGGATGGACGGGGCCATGTATCGTGGAATTCTGGACCAACATCTCCTTCCCTCAGTGAGAGAGCTGAAGATGGGTCGAGGATGGGTGTTTCAGCACGACAACGACCCTAAGCACACCGCCAAAGCAACAAAAGAGTGGCTGAAGAAGAAGCACATCAAGGTTCTGGAGTGGCCTAGCCAGTCTCCAGACCTGAATCCAATTGAAAATCTTTGGAGGGAGCTTAAAATTCGAGTTGCCAGGCGACAACCTCGGAACCTGAATGATTTGGAGGCTGTCTGCAGGGAGGAGTGGGCCAACATCCCTGCCGAAATGTGCACAAACCTTGTCACCAACTATAAAAACCGTTTGACATCTGTGCTGGCCAATAATGGCTTTTCTACAAAATATTAACATGCTGTTTGTCCAGGGGGTCAAATACTTGTTTTTCCTCATCAGATGGTTATCAATTTTTATAAATTCATATGATGTGATTTTCTGGAATTTTCTTTGGGATTCTGTCTTTCACTGTTAGAATGTACTGTACATATGATTAAAATTATAGATCGTTGCATTCTTTGTAAGTGGGCAAACCTGCAAAATCAGCAAGGGGTCAAATACTTATTTCCCCCACTGTATATGCTTCCCTTAGGCAATATTATCAGGAAATATTCCATAAACTTTCATTGTTATGCAGATGATACTCAGTTATATCTATCGATCAAGCCAGATGAAACTCATCAGTTAGCTAAACTTCAAATGTGCCTTCAGGATGTTAAAACCTGGATGACCTGTAATTTTCTAATGTTAAACTCAGATAAAAGTGAAGTTATTGTTCTGGGGCCTAAACACCTCCGTGACGCATTATCTAAAGATATAGTTTCCCTTGATGGCATCGCCCTGGCATCCAGCACCACTGTGAGGAGCGTACTGGCCGTCCCATGACGCACTGACTGTCACGGACTGGGCCTCTTCCAGACTTGTGAGTTTGGTTTAGAACACCGTCACACATGTTCCCTGAACTGACTGGGCTGTGTTGCGTGTGTGATGCAGGCGCGTGCTCGGATCGCTACAATACGCTAACTTTATGTGTCTTTCTGTTGTGCATTCTCTCTGCCCGCCGAAGCAGATAGCCCGACCATTTCACCTGCCACAGCCAAAATGTCCACATTTGGCGGGTGTTGATTTCATCCCTGAACCCAACGGAATACAATAAATACACTCAGGTAACTCAGGCAGATGCTGCACACCAAAACACCGGCCGGACTACGGGAGGTAACTGCGGTGTTGTCGGAGAATCGCTTGTCTATCAGATGCGAGAGGCGTCACTTAGTTTTATTTTTGTTGGCCAACTTTTGTTTTGACACTTAGTATTTTTGGTTTCCTTGCTGGGATCCAGAAGAGGAGGTTTTTGTTGAGATTTAAACTCATTCATTGGTGGTTGAATTGTGGGCTTTGAATTGAGCACTGACTTCTTCAATATTATATATTACTGATTGCCATGACTTGACTCCCACATTATCTTTCTCTTAAATTATTATTATGCGATACTTCTCCACTGCTCATCAGGCAACACATTTTAGTCTGTCACTTTTTAATGTGCTTCCTTCTTGTCATGGCTGTCATACAGTATACAGTAATAATTTATTTCGATCTATTGAAATACCTGGTTCTTAAGTAATGTATAGAGCACATGTACTAAACGACACAAGTCCTTTGTGCATGCAATAAATATATTGAACATTGAATGACATTGTTAAAATTAAATTATGCCTAAATGAATGCTGAATATTATTCCTTCATTTCATGCATACACTTTAAAGGTGATAAATAAATGTTCAATGTTGTTCAATATTTAACACCTGCCTTACAAAATGCTTGCCTTGCATACATATTTCCACAATGAAATAATCCACTCAGGATCCAGTGGCGTCTTCTTATTCAATTTCACCCAGTGTTGGCAGTATAATGCCGGTTAGCTCAACTCTGAAGGCTCGCTCTTAACCATAGGGGGTTTTCTTAGGGACCATCAATAAATACTTTTGTTATAATAGTGTTGTGGAAAAATCATAATTTTTTTCATAAGCTTGGAACGCCAACCCAATGCCGAATTGTACTACTACACTGGGCAAATGAGACACAGCCCTTCATAATAACTTTGAGTGCTTTTTTAAGTTTATATTAATATTTATTCCAAATTTTATGGAAAAACAGCCTTTTTTTCAGGAGTCGCTGAATCACATGAAACAGAAGCTATTGAAAAAAGCTTTTTTTTCCATAAAAATATTAATAAAGCGAGGGCTTCCAAGCTCTTCTTTGCCCAGGGCCTCCAAATCACTAAAACCGCCACTGTACGTAGTGGAAGGGGTAGGACCAACAACACGGTAGAAGTGGGAAGCAGCAGCAGAGAGAGAGGCCAACAACCGAACGTCTTTTACAAGTTTCGTATACTATTTCATCACTAAATCCACTTCTGAGAAGTTTTGAGGCGAGAAATCAACTCTGTAGATGTCGACTATTATATAAACTCACGCGAACCGCGTTTTTTTTTTTTTTTAAAAATACAATATTTTCTAATTCATCTGACTCACCAATATCAGAGCTGCTTTTGCGAGTCAGGTGATTATGGGCATGATAAAATTCAGCAGCACTCTCTTTAGTCCTTAATGGGTACACATTATATGAACACCAACTTTTGATTAGTTTACAAAATAAAGGCCATGTAAACACTTCTCACAAACATGTTATATGGGCAGAGTTTATTGTTGTGATAAATGTATTCAGTCGTTAAGACCACAAACTTTAAATAAAAATTTACCTTCCTCATTAACTTTTATTACCACCGTCAAAGAATATTCCTTTATAAATACATATTACAGCCGCTTCAGATGAGGCAACTTGTGTCTACAATTGAAAGGCTGAGGTTCACCGCTGATAAAATGAAACATTGAGCCATGCTTCAACAGTATTTCAGGATACATCTTACTAAGGTGTCTTTGAAGCTCGAGGAAACTCAGCACTCAGGTTCACTTGAGAGGACAGAACTACTGAAACAGATTACAACATATAATATAAACATATTAAATACAAACATAATAGTTACACTGTTCCAACTGATCTGAATACTGATCTGACCTGACAATCTCGCAAACTGGAGACAGGGGTTTTTACATTTCAGTGAAACTTATGTTAGGCTCTATATTGTTCACATTATGAATGTTATGACTTTTTGAGGACCCATACATCTTATTACAAAAACTGCGTTCAGACACAGCTTATTAACTTTTATGAAGGCAGAGCTTTACTGTTTTCACAGTAACTTTATAGGGCTAAAGTAACATTAACTAAGCTAACAGCAGGTCCTAATAGTGCAAAGTGAACATTATCTCAATGTGTTAGCCAGCTAACTTCAAGTAATGTTAGCCTTTCTGTTAATAAAATACACAATTATAAAATTAATAATAAATACAATAATTAGTATAAGTATAATGTACTTTTTGCTGTTTTGAGTGCTTCACCCATAATGCTTATGAGTTAGCAGTACTGTTCAGGATAACAGTGTATGGAACTGTATTTTCACACACGCACACACACTACTTCATACAGTGTCATGAACAGAGTCTTGTCAGTCTGCTGCTGTAAACTATCATTTAATACTGGTGTCAGAGGAATTACACAATATCACAATGTTTTTTGGGCGTATTATTTGAGTTTATTTGTACTGACGTGTGCTAATGTTGGCTAAATCTCAAAGTTAGCTGAACATAGCTCTTTAGCTTTAGTATCAAAAGACAAGTTAATGTCTCCTCTACTTTGTGCAAAGTTACCTTTTTGAACATTCATACCTAACAAAGTTGTATTGCATGAAATGTAAAGTGCAAAAGTTTTACTTTTGAAGCAAAACAATAAAAAAGTTGTGCTCACCTAAGATTAGAGTGACCTTGACCACACGTGAACAGGAATTTGACCATAGACCAACAAGTCACACAAAAATGATTTTTGAGATAGAGCCTCTAGTGTTGGAGTTATGAGCAGTGTGACAATTTACCCCGCTCTCCCCTATGTTTTGAATTTTGACACTCGTTAAACCGAAGCACCGTGCCAAGGTAGTTATCCCCGACAGAAAGTGTTTCCCCACTTCGTAGCCTTTTATTCATTGCACTCAAATGAGAATGTCTACACAAGACGAGCATTTAGTTTCACTCGTAAAGCAAACATGTATTTCGCGATAGTCTGGTGATGTTATAACTGACCACGTAGTCGATCACTTTGTCAGCCATGTTACTGTTTAGAAGCTAGATTCAGACAGACTGTCACCTTTTCAAGTAAGCTGCTCCTACATACGCCATCGATACTGTATCAACATCACTGTCATCACTTTAACACTTTGCTTGCCTCAACGGTACATCTCCTTTACTCGGAATGTACATTAAACTGAATGCAGCATTGTAGACAAGAGTTTCTCCTTGTAATCCATGTTTCCCTTGCATGGCCTTTGGATATTGCTGGAAATTGTCCCCCTCCTTAAAGGGTAAATTATTATCCTAACAATTCAATAATGCATTGCATTTAAACAGAACTTGTCATACACAAAAAGCCATAACAGTAGCCTCCTACCAGGCTGGACATGCAGTCTGCCAAAATATGTTTCCCCCTCCATAATGCACAGATGACGGCCTACTGTATTTAATTTTGTGCAAACTTAACATCATGACTAATAACAGGGGTGAATTTGGAGAAGTTTCTCTTTTCCTAGCAAAAGTTATAGTGGAATACAAATAATTTCAGTCTATATATTCAACCTGCCATAAAATGTATCGCCACCACAAACCATTTCCAACATGCTGTGAAGCTTTAAAGGGCATTTATTTTGACCGCTTACTCTGAAACTGCTTTCTGGTTTCCTTGCATTTAGGAATTCTAAAAGCTTAGGCCTGAACATGGAGTGAGTCTCAAGTACACTTTCAGTTTTTATGTATAATACACACAGTATATACTGTATACATTTCTTCATTACTTGAACTACCTCAAACTATGTTTGGCCCGTATGACAATGTATATAGTGAGACAATAACTTTGTCAGCAGTTTTTGACATGCTCATACCACATGCTAAGTATTGGTTGATCAATCAATAGAAAGAGATACTCTGCAATTATTTTGCTACATAAGGTCATTTTCCATGCAATAATAATAATTTTAAATTGTGTAAAACTTTTTTTTAACCACAAAAAAGAGGAGGGACACATCCATATTTTTTAAGATAAGACAACACAAACATGGATGGTGTAATGGCACACAACAAAATGTAATGAATCACTTCCTTCAGTACAATAGCATATTGCTGTATAAAACATTTTCTGTAACTATGCAGGAGCAGAAGGAGTACACATGAAGGCCTCCTCGGCTGGTGGGCCTTTAACGCACTTATGGTGGAACCACTGCAAACAAATGTCACACTGGATCTGGAAAACAAAGAATGTGGATTTTTTTAAAAAGATATCTTCAGTAAGAAGCTGCAAATTTCTATTCTTGTGTAATTGACGTTATCTTTTTAATATATATAGTATTTCATGTGGAAGTACAATAATAAAATGTATGTTATTCCAGGATAAAATAGAAGAAATAGAATATAAGAATCCAACATAGCAATTCAAGATCATTCTTAATAACTTTATAACAAAACATCTCATTTCACATTTATTGCTTACCCAAGTCAAGTTCGTGTCATGCTCCTCTTCCCCACAGAAGTGACATGTCACTCAGGTCATCTTGGAAACAACAACAAAAAAACCCACATGCATGCTTGTTTCGTGAATTTAATCTCACTATCATACTATTTAGGTAACTACTGAATAATTCTGATAGCTGCATAGTATGTTTTTACAGAACGGACAGTTATATTGATTGCCAAAACATTCCCTCATAGCTTATACTTACCAGTCTCTAGGAGAAGAGTGACAGCGATTTGCAACCTGTGTTTGATGATGTCCTCTTTTGTTGCAGGAAAAGCTACAGTTGCCTTTTTCAAGAGTTGTTCTGCAAACTGAAAACAACATTGTTAAAAAATCATGTTACAGAGACATTTTTTTAACACTTTTAACTGTACAATAGTCATTTAATAAAGTGAGGGTGAGTACTCATACTTTCAAGGCAAACACTCCACATGAAGTAGTGTCCGATTGTTTGGGATGTGGGACTGTGTCACATGTCCACCTTGAGACATTGCAACCTTTTTTTCGCATGAATGCCCTGAAGACAATAACAACTTAAATATATATTGTTTTTAAATTTTGTCACACACAAAACCGACGTTTTTAGGGGTCAATGCCACCAGGTGTCTGTACCACAAAGCAGGTTCAACATACCCAGGATATCTTTACGTTATCTGGCTTGTTTTTGGCTTCGTGTGCTGTCTTTAAAGTTAAGATAATAGTTGAATACTGAGCTTAATGGTTAAATTACAGGGGTTCATGCTGGTTGCTGCCCTCTACTGGTCAGAGTTAATAATTTAGTGAAGCACACTCTTCAGTTGAAGACAGACAGGCAAGATAGACAGTGCTGGGTTCATGTTGCTGAAAGTATATCTGATCCGCTTTTGCCTTGGAGACTATGTGCCTGTAAGTAATATGTAAATCATTTTCAATCACTTGCATTTGCAAGGAATGTCATGTTAGACACGTTTTTATGCTTTGGTAAAAACATGTGGAATGTTAGCTAGCAGCACAGCAGTAGCTAGCCTGTTCCTTAATTGTTTTGTGACTTGTAGATGTTGTGGTAGGTGAACTGTGTTCTCATACAGGAGGCGTAATCACATGTTGTATACAGTAGGCTACAGTGCGTGTTTTACACTTTGATAGGGATTGTGTAGTAACATAGTTATATGTATCAGATGTAGTCTCTGTATGCATATGTTCATGTTTGGATACTGATATATATTCTTATTCTGTTATGTTTCAGTTTTACAAAACAAAACAAAAGCGGAAACCACTTCAGTAAAATACAAGAAAAGTCAAGCCTTGTGTGTTTACTGGAGGACTTTTGAATGTTAACTGGCTGTCTAGCTTTGCTCAAGAGACCGCATTGCAAGGGCAGCACACTTCGTATTATACTATTATTGTAATATTTGTATGCTTGTACATTTTTCAATCTCCTAACTTTTTATATATTTAGATTTATGTTTATGAAGCTGTTGCAGTAAAATGTGCTGCTTTGTGCAGTAAAAATAGGAGTAAAAATGCAATTTGGTTTCTCTTGAGTGATAGTGACACCTACTGTTAAACTTGTGAATTACACTAAATGAAGCGCATGATGGGCTCACATGATCAATTAAGAATAAGTGATTGTAAAGCTGCTATCAGAAGCTGAAAAAGAAGAAAACAGAGTTCCAGAACAACATATTGCGACATTAGAGGATTGTAACCCCTCCTAAATTTCTGTGCAGAAAGCGCAAATAAAATTGGCACATACCGTGTGTATGTGGACATTACATTTTCACAGAGTTGATCTCTTATCTGGAACATAACCTGCTCTGGAGCAGGTTAGCCGTTCAGCATAAGTTACCATGGAGATCTACCCCGTTAAGAAGTGAACCACCGTCGTGGTACTGAAAACCCAGGGTTAACCACGAAGTTATCTCAATAAGTTCAAATCCTGCTTTGTGGTACAGGCCTAAGGATATGTGCATTTGTGGACTGCATATAACAAAAACAAAATACCAATTACCCCTATCAAATGCTCACATTTTTCTTTTCTGCTTTCTTGTTAGATTCACAAGCTTTTCACATTTCATAAAGAATGAAAAGCTCTAATTCTGTCAAAAATCATGTGCTGCCAACGTCTTCTTTCTCTGTTAACATTATTTTGTGTTATAATTATATTTTAACAGCTATCCTTACCTTGTTATTTCCAGACATTTTTTGATGTCTTGCTTAGACTCCCCCAGTGGATCCAGGAACTGGGACTTCTTTTGTTGTGGGTAGATGACCTAAATATTTTTATGACAACAAATTAAATGCTATTTCTTTACTTACTGAAATGTATTATGAAACATAATATTATGCACCTCATATTTCTTCTGTCACATAATACAGTAGCATGTTAAGTTATATGTGTATAGTCATTTTTACCGCTAGTGTCCAGTGGTGATGCTCATTTATAATTCCCACAATGATTTCGTACTCCAGGGGTTTTTATCTAAAATTAAACAAAAATTATGAGTGAATAAATTTCTAATAAAAGGTTGTTCAAGGCACTGCCTAGAAAAATATTGAATATATATCATGTTGTTTTATTAAAATGAAAACTTATGTGAAATTAATCTTATTAGTACATGAATGAGATTCATTATACCAATACAGACCTTGAGTCTTGGAGTCCTTCTTTTCCACATTGCTGTCATTGCAAACGAATCAATGAACGCTGCTTTTGTAGTATTTTGGTGATGGTAATCACGCACCATGCCCGCTAGATATGCATTAATTGACTGTTAAGAAAGAGATAAGATAGAATGATTTAAAAATATATTGAGTCTACAGCTGATTTACAAAACATTTAACGCTATACATAATTCACTTTCCAGCTCCATGTTCGGACCAACTTGTTGAATATCCCCTAGTTTAGAAAGGATGCATGGGCATCGTTTCCTGCCCATGCATCCTTTACATCTGCCAAAAATAGTGAATAATGAAATAAAAGAATAATTTTAAAAATCTAGCAAATCAATGTGGAAAATATAAGTGGCAATTAAAATGCATCAACAAATCGTGATAGAGATAATTATTACATCAGTGTGCCTAGATGTTAAAATCTCTTCAATTAAAATTTATAATAAATCTTACATTTCTCTGCAACACCCTTGGTATAACCATATGAGGATGCAGGGCCTGTATATGGTGGGGCTGGTGCTTGTGGGGTTCCTGATGATTCAGGGCCTGTATCTGGTGGGGCTGGTGCTTGTGGGGTTCCTGAGGATGCAGGGCCTGTAGCTGGTGGGGCTGGTGCTTGTGGGGTTCCTGATGATGCAGGTCCTGTAGCTGGTGGGGCTGGTGCTTGTGGGGTTCCTGAGGATGCAGGGCCTGTAGCTGGTGGGGCTGGTGCTTGTGGGGTTCCTGAGGATGCAGGTCCTGTATATGGTGGGGCTGGTGCTTGTGGGGTTCCTGAGGATGCAGGTCCTGTAGCTGGTGGGGCTGGTGCTTGTGGGGTTCCTGAGGATGCAGGGCCTGTAGCTGGTGGGGCTGGTGCTTGTGGGGTTCCTGAGGATGCAGGGCCTGTATCTGGTGGGGCTGGTGCTTGTGGGGTTCCTGAGGATGCAGGGCCTGTAGCTGGTGGGGCTGGTGCTTGTGGGGTTCCTGAGGATGCAGGTCCTGTATATGGTGGGGCTGGTGCTTGTGGGGTTCCTGATGATGCAGGTCCTGTAGCTGGTGGGGCTGCTGCTTGTGGGGTTCCTGAGGATGCAGGGCCTGTATCTGGTGGGGCTGGTGCTTGTGGGGTTCCTGAGGATGCAGGGCCTGTATCTGGTGGGGCTGGTGCTTGTGGGGTTCCTGATAATGCAGGTCCTGTAGCTGGTGGGGCTGGTGCTTGTGGGGTTCCTGAGGATGCAGGGCCTGTAGCTGGTGGGGCTGGTGCTTGTGGGGTTCCTGATGATGCAGGTCCTGTAGCTGGTGGGGCTGCTGCTTGTGGGGTTCCTGAGGATGCAGGGCCTGTATCTGGTGGGGCTGGTGCTTGTGGGGTTCCTGATAATGCAGGTCCTGTAGCTGGTGGGGCTGGTGCTTGTGGGGTTCCTGAGGATGCAGGGCCTGTAGCTGGTGGGGCTGGTGCTTGTGGGGTTCCTGATGATGCAGGTCCTGTAGCTGGTGGGGCTGCTGCTTGTGGGGTTCCTGAGGATGCAGGGCCTGTATCTGGTGGGGCTGGTGCTTGTGGGGTTTCTGATGATGCAGGGCCTGTATCTGGTGGGGCTGGTGCTTGTGGGGTTCCTGAGGATGCAGGGCCTGTAGCTGGTGGGGCTGGTGCTTGTGGGGTTCCTGATAATGCAGGTCCTGTAGCTGGTGGGGCTGGTGCTTGTGGGGTTCCTGATGATGCATGTCCTGTAGCTGGTGGGGCTGGTGCTTGTGGGGTTCCTGATAATGCAGGTCCTGTAGCTGGTGGGGCTGGTGCTTGTGGGGTTCCTGATGATGCATGTCCTGTAGCTGGTGGGGCTGGTGCTTGTGGGGTTCCTGATGATGCAGGGCCTGTAACTGGTGGGGCTGGTGCTTGTGGGGTTCCTGAGGATGCAGGTCCTGTAGCTGGTGGGGCTGCTGCAACCACTGAAGTCTTTCTTTTTTAAATCCCAGTGTGGCACTCTGGGTGTGTCGTCAATGCTTAACTTCAGTTGGTCAATGTTAATCTTGCGGAAGATTGACCCATTAGCATCCTCGAGATCAGCATTTTTGCCCTGGATTGCCTTAATACTGTATGGTCCCAAAAAGCTAGCTTCCAATTTTCCCCCCTTCCTCTGTTGGCTTCTTATGTTTTGCCTCCAAACTTTGTCCCCGACTTTTAAGTTTTGTGTTTTGTCCTTTTGACTTTATTTTGCCCCTCGTTTTGTCTTGTCCCTTTGCAAGATTGTCTCTGACAAGTTCCATCAGTGTCTCTTGTTGTTGAGCGTCCTGTGCCAGATCTTCTTGTCCCACTATGTCTTCCACAGTGTTGTCAATCTTTGAACAAAACAACATTATTTGCTGTTAGAAACACTTACATCAGCGGATCTCAAACAAACACTGTTATGCACACCTTTAGAAGCCCCCCCCCCCCTCCCCAACTCCTGAAAAAGTGGATTTTTCTATGCCCTCCCCTGCAGTTTTACTCAGGACTCTGAGAATAAAGGCAATATCGATATTTTTGATCAGAATCATATTTTTTTAATTATATTAACATAATTTCAGTGGACAGGCACACCATACAAGGAGTATAAACCCATACATAAATAATAAATGTCTATCAAAGAATATAAAAAGGACCCACTTCTGAATTGTGCCATTCATTCTCTCCACCAAGCCTTTTGTCTGTGGATGATATGGCGAGCATAGGCTTCTTTTGATGTTGAGAAATTCGCACACACTTTTGTTCATCTGCAATCATAAGGGAAATTTTCTTGTAAGTATTTAATGTATCAACAAAATGTAGACAGTTTCTGCCTAGGACAGAATGAAGTACTTACGGCATTGACAAATTCTTTGCCTTGGTCAGTCAGTATTCTTTTAGGGGCTTCGAACTGGTGGACGAATTTGATGATGCATTCAGTCACTTCCTTGGCAGCCTTTGATGTCAAAGGGTAAGCCTAAATAATCGATATTGTATTGATGTCCATGCTTGGTTTCCGTCAATTTCCCAATTAGATCCATCCCCACCAACTCAAATGGCTGAGAAACCTTATATAGCAAAAGATTTCCACATAATAAAATTGCTTCTAGACGCAGCTTAATTTATACTGCCTTGTATGCAAATAATGCATCATGCATCTTTTCTACAACTTTTTTATTGTTTTCTTTTAAGTAATAGCTTTTACAAACAATTTTTTATCAATGTTTAGATGAACTTACCTTTATGGGAGTGTATTCTGTTGGCTTTTTAATCGATACAGTACTGGCCTGGCAAGCTAAGCATTGGGAAACCTGATGATGAAATGTTAAGTAAAAATGGGAACTTATTAATAAACTGTATGTACATACTTTTAATTTTTATAAATCATTTGGAAAGCTATTTTAAAAGACAATCCAGAGAATTTGTCCATAGCTTTATCATAGGATAATTATAGGATTTGTAGTGCTGACTTACCCACTTGTTGATGTCTACTGACATCCCTGGCCAGTAAAGTTTCTGGCTGGCATGAAAATCAACAAAAATAGTGCTTGCCTCATCAGCTCCACAGACCACTTTTGTTTTGATAGTTTGGGCAGTCTCTTTGTAGCGCCAGTAGAATAGCTCTTCTCCTAAGATAGTGAGAAAAACAACATTTAAAAAAAGGCTTACACAAACTCTTACAGCCTGGTAATCATCATGCTAATACCGCATATTTAATTACAATTTATTGAAAGAATAAAAAAATGTTGGGATCAATAGATAGATTTTAATAGATTATTTAGCCTATATAATAATAATAATAATCTTTAATTGTAGAGCACTTTTCAAAAACAAGTTACAAAGTGCTTTAAAAAGTGTAAAGACAATAATACCCAAGAGACAAGGACCCTTTGATATATTGCTAAAGCTAATGCTAGTAACAAGGTAATACCATATAGCCTACACATTATTTATAAATTAATCTTTTTCGTGATATAGAATTACATTTGGTGTGTTAAATACACAGTTTAATTTGTTTCATATATAGGCTACTTTGAGTAAATTATATTAGTAGGCCTACTGGTATTGGCTTCAGTGCATGGGGTTTAGCTCAGGTAGAGGATTGAATATTGGCTATGGGGGTGAACACTTGTTTAGTGAGTGTTGTTTCCCACATTTGTTAATATACCTATCTTTGCCGGTTATACAAGGTTATACATTTTTCATCAACTGAAATATATAAACCTAAATGATCACATAGACAACCTGTACTTTATGTAAGCTAATAGGCTATGTCTCAACAGTGGGAAACAGCTGTGCCATGATAATGTTTAACAGTGTTTATGACTCAGTCTATGAGAAGAAACTGTTTGACTCCTGTATATAAAGGTCTAAAACCATGCTTTGCACCATGTTCAAAAATTGGAATTGTTAGGGAGTAACTGAGTCAAATAAAGGCATGGTGTTGTTGGTGCTATTCGATTAAGCTATGAGGAGATACTGCTGGAATGTATATATTTTTGTGTATATTTTTTAAAATAATTTGTGGATTCATTGATGACGTAAAAAAAAAAAGGGTTATAACGGTGCTTATCTTACCTTCAATTTCGTACAGAGCATTTTTTTGGTGAAAAGAGCTGGATATTCCCCTTTCAGTTTATATTTAACTATCTGCTCATAATCATTAGGATCCATTCTCCTGCAGTGTTAGTTAACAGACAAATCAAATGAGCCGATAAACTTTTTGTCCTCCTCTGAAATCAAACCCTTAACAACACGTTAATTAGCTTGCAAATTTTACCCGTGGGCAAGCGAGCTGGAAGGGGGGGTGTGGAGGTGCTGTAGCACCCCCTATTGACAGGGGGAACACAGTGTGCAAATTACTTGTGCAAACTACATAATGGGCACTATTGTTACTATATTACAACATAAAATACAGCAGGTTAGTGCTGAATTCAGAGCATGCTCTGATTGATATTACAGCCTAATAAATTTGAGGTCAGCAGCTGTTTTGTAACGAATATAGGAGCTATAGCGATCAGTGAGGTGCGCGAATCGGCTCTAACAATATCTGAATATCATGTTGCATACGCACAAATCCTCCACCAGCCCCCAACCCAACTAATTATTTTCTACGTCCAAAACTCTGCCCGCAAACAGCGGTGCTCTCAGTTATTGTACGCACAAGATTTTCATGTGTTTCTTGTCTTTCCCCATGTGTGGAACAGTTATATTATAGTATAATCAGCTGCGCTTGCATGGCCTTCATTTAAGGTGATCGTGTTATCAATGTTTTTTATCCGAATGATTTTATTTCTACATAGGCCTACTTAATTACGGAAGTCTGGACCTCGGTGACCTCATACGACCATACTTGTAACCACTCTGTGTTGAAGGAAAGTGTGTAAGTGCCTGCCCATACACCGTCATGTCATGCGTGCATTTCTACTGGGTTGATGGAGCTTGACACAGGCATACTGTGTATGTCACTATAAATATAGTTATAGCTATAATAGAAACTCCATACATACATGAATACATAGGTATTAAGTAACTGTAACTACTAATGTTTTTATTATAATCGGATAGGCTATTTGTAGCCCATGTGTTGTAAAATTAAAAAGTCACATGTACCTTGACATTCACCACTGTTATTAAATATGATTTTATAGACTAAGGCCTACATAAAAACAATACTTTATGATAGGCCATGATCATCTGTACATTATGGAGGGGGATACTCAGGTTGAAAATACAGGCTGAACTATAATAACAACATGTATCCCACTATAACTATTGCTAGAGAGAGGAAACTTCTTGAATTAGGCAGCTTTATTGTAATTTTCGCACATCTTATGTACAAAGGAAAGACATTTTGTTTCACTTGGATCACAGTGGATCATAAAACAATTAATAATGTACAATTAACATTAAAGACACACAGGGTAGGGGTATGATAAAAAATAAAACTATGTAAACACACACTTTTTTAGATAAATATATAGGAGGGGGTGGCGCAGATCTTGTGGTACCTCCTATCAGAGGGTAGAAGGGTGAAGTAGGAAGGAAGGGTTTGTTGGGTCCTTCACAGAGCTCATCCTAAATGTCATGGATGGGAGGGAGAGCAGTTCTAATGATTTTACCAGCTGCAGGGTCTTGTAGTTGTAGTTGTGTAACTTGCTGTTTCTTCTTGAAGAGTGCAGGAAGGCCTAGCAACCTCGTTTTGGATGTAGGCCATCATCTGTGCATTATAGAGGGGGGATACATTTTCTGGCAAGTTGAAAATAGAGTCTGAAATTATTTGTACTATAACTTTTGCTAGGAAAAGAGAAACTTCTCCATATTCACCCCTGTTATTAGTCATGATGTGAAGTATACACAAAATGAAATACAGTAGGCCGTCATCTGTGCATTATGGAGGGGGAAACATATTTTGGCAGACTGCATGTCCAGCCTGGTAGGAGGCTACTGTTATGGCTTTTTGTGTATGAAAAGTTCTGTTTAAATGCAATGCATTATTGAATTGTTAGGATAATAATTTACCCTTTAAAGGGGGGGACAATTTCCAGCAATATCCAAAGGCCATACAATGGAAACATGGATTACAAGGAGAAACTCTTGTCTACAATGCTGCATTCAGTTTAATGTACATTCCGAGTAAAGGAGATGTACCGTTGAGGCGAGCAAAGTGTTAAACTGATGTTAAACAGTGATGATGATACAGTATCGATGGCGTATGTAGGAGCAGCTTACTTGAAAAGGTGACAGTCTGTCTGAATCTAGCTTCTAAACAGTAACATGGCTGACAAAGTGATCGACTACGTGGTCAGTTATAACATCACCAGACTATCGCGAAATAAATGTTTGCTTTACGAGTGAAACTAAATGCTCGTCTAGACATTCTCATTTGAGTGCAATGAATAATACGAAGTTCGACGTGAGCCTATAAAAACGTTTATAAGTGCTAGTTGCTCTACACAAACCTCGTTAATAAAACAATAGGTCTACTAAAGCGATAGCTTAAACAATCCACATGGTATATTTTTCATTCACTTTGATGAAGTCGAAGGTCCGCCTTCACCGCTGAATGCACGCGCGCTCCCGCGGCGGGGAAACACTTTCTGTCGGGGATAACTACCTTGGCACGACACCTGCGGAGGCAGCTCAGAGTTAATGTCTTTTATAAAATTAACTTTTTAATTTTAATCTTGAGGATTAAAAAGCGGATCTAACTTGGCTCGCGCTTCTCAAGCTGTCTGCTGCAGAGAGCCACAGAAACAGGAGACTGCTTGCAGAAACTAAAGAGAGGAAGCTGAACTTCCTGGTAAGTTTACTAAACATGTCTGTTACCGTTATTTGAGTCCAGCTATCGTTGTACTTGGCAATGAAACAATCTAGAATAACACATCCCTGATCGATCCGAACTCCATTTAGAAAATAAGCATTTAAAAGTAGTTTTCTTGTCACCTTGAACCACCTGACAGACCTGACAAAGCATGAATTCATATGTTAAACAAATCAGCAGGCACGTGCACACATAGACATGAAAAGGTGCTTCAGCACCTGCAGTTTTTCTTCCTCAAGAGAAAGTGCTCTTTTTTCTGGGGTGCTTCTTAAAAAGATTAATCAATATTTATTCCTGTTTTCGCTGAGTGAGCGTCCCTGCCAAACAAATATATTATTGGAAATAAAACTAATTAAAGCTGCAAGCAGCGTTGGGCGGGCCCTCGCACTTATAAGCGCGTCCGCGTGTGAGCCGGCCGAGTTGCATATTCTGGAGCTCTGCCGGTGCGGCTGTGAATTTGCTACGCGGTTATGACGCCGCATGAAGGTGTTATATGTCACTTCCTGTGTCCCCTATGTGGAGCTACATAGCACTTGCCGCTATGAATATAAATCGGTGTTGGCGTGTAGATGTCTGCGGGGTGGGAGAGTTATCAAGCACCTAAAGTTTGTTTCAGATGTGAGCATGTACACTGAACAATAATGTACCCAAACAATAAAATAAATTCCTTTTATATTTCCCTGCCTTGTTGTTTATGTGTACATACAGAGGAAGAATGTGAGAACAGCACACATTTCATCGTTACTGTGTGCTGTACCGCAGTTCTGTGTCCATGCATGCAGCAAACTGAAAGCACTGTCTGTCGGAGCGTCTACGTGAAAAGAGAAGGAAGACATTGCTGGTAGTATTGTCTTCAGAGTTGTTAAACACCTCAGCGCACTGAAGGAAGCCATCTGACTGTGTGAGGGGCAAGATCGTTGATGTCTGCAGGCAGAGTAAGAGCTCTCCTGCCTGACTGGTCCACCAATAGCAGAGAAGATGACCCCTTGAGACACAGCCCCTCCTCATTTGCATAATGAGGCAGAAATGCATACAAAAATTTAAAAAAGACAGGCAGAAATAAATACCATGGGTGAAAATAAATAAGGTAAATAAATACAAAGGAAGAATAAAACAGACAAAAATATTAAAACACACACATAAATAAATACATTAAAAAAATTTGTAATAAATAAAGTTGAATAAACAAATAAGGTAATTATAACAAAGGTGAATAGTAAAGGCACTAATTAAAATATACATTTATGTCTCCTTGTATAATTTAATTACTACCTACATTTATTTATTTACTTTATTTTTTTGTGTATTTAATTGGATGCTTATTTATTTATTGAGCATTTATTTATTTCTGTATTTATTTCTGACTGTGTCAGGATCGGTCCTCCATAACGGGGTGGGAGAGTTATCAAGCACGTAAAGTTTGGTTCAGATGTGAGCATGTACACTGAAGTTACAACAACTTCCTGTGTCATGGCGAAGACTTGATCTCTGACGCCACGCCACGGACACACCCATTGACGAAAACTCGCAAATAGCACAACTTTTCATCTTCAATGCCTTTAGAAGGCACAGCACAAATTTGAAGTCGGTCGGACTAAATCCCTAGGAGGAGTTCGTTAAAGTACGAAGTGTGTAAATCATCCAAAATTTGACGTAAAATTCAAAATGGCCTACTTCCTGTTGATTTTAGGGCATCGCTCCAAGAGGCTTTTTTGTGCGTCTGGACAAGATACACGTACCACAGAAAATTCGTGCACGTAGGTAAAACGTGCGGCGGGGGCTGCTTCGTTAAAAGTCACTTCCTGTTGCCAGCAGGTGGCGCTATGACTGTCTGTGAATGTCAGCATGTAATGTGTTCAGGGCGGGACTCTCATCCTACATGTACAGTTTGGTCCAGATGTGAGCATGTACACTGAAGTTACGACAACTTCCGTGTCATGGCGAAGAGTTGATCTTTGACGCCACGCCACGGACACGCCCATTGACGAAAACTTGCAAATAGCACAACTTTTCATCTTCAATGCCTTTAGAAGGCACAGCACAAATTTGAGGTCGGTCGGACTAAATCCCTAGGAGGAGTTCGTTAAAGTACGAAGTGTGTAAATCATCCAAAATTTGACGTAAAATTCAAAATGGCCGACTTCCTGTTGGGTTTAGGCTATGGCTCCAAGAGACTTTTTTGTGCGTCTGGACAAGATACACGTACCACAGAAAATTCGTGCACGTAGGTAAAACGTGCGGCGGGGGCTGCTTCGTTAAAATTCACTTCCTGTTGCCAGCAGGTGGCGCTATGACTGTGGGTGAATGTCAGCATGTACATGTGTTCAGGGCGGGACTCTCATCCTACATGTACAGTTTGGTCCAGATGTGAGCATGTACACTGAAGTTACGACAACTTCCGTGTCATGGCGAAGAGCTGATCTTTGACGCCACGCCACGGACACGCCCATTGACGAAAACTTGCAAATAGCACAACTTTTCATCTTCAATGCCTTTAGAAGGCACAGCACAAATTTGAGGTCGGTCGGACTAAATCCCTAGGAGGAGTTCGTTAAAGTACGAAGTGTGTAAATCATCCAAAATTTGACGTAAAATTCAAAATGGCCGACTTCCTGTTGGGTTTAGGCTATGGCTCCAAGAGACTTTTTTGTGCGTCTGGACAAGATACACGTACCACAGAAAATTCGTGCACGTAGGTGAAACGTGCGGCGGGGGCTGCTTCGTTAAAGGTCACTTTCTGTTGCCAGCAGGTGGCGCTATGACTGTGGGTGAATGTCGGCATGTACATGTGTTCAGGGCGGGACTCTCATCCTACATGTACAGTTTGGTCCGATGTGAGCATGTACACTGAAGTTACAACAACTTCCTGTTTCATTGCGAATCATCGACGCCACGGACACGCCCATTGACGAAAACGCAAATAGCACAACTTTTCATCGTCAATGCCTTTAGAAGGCACAGCAGAAATTTGACGTCGATCCGACTAAATCCCTAGGAGGAGTTCGTTAAAGTACGAAGTGTGTAAATCATCCAAAAATGGCCATAAAATTCAAAATGGCCGACTTCCTGTTGACTTTAGGCTATGGGTTCTTGAGGCTTTTTTGTGCGTCTTGATACGATACATGTCCCCAGAAAATTTCGTACATGTAGGTTGAACGTGAACGAGGGGCTAATCATTTCCAATTTTCTAGGTGGCGCTAGCGAGTCATTTTGCCACGCCCATGTGCGAAACTTGTAGAATACGAAATTTTTCACCGGTTCTGACATGTTTGCAAATTTTGGTGAGTTTTCGAGTATGTTTAGGCCATGTCATTTGGGCCTACTTTGCAGAAAAAAAAAAAAAAAAAAAAAAAAAAATTAAAGCTGCAAGCAGCGTTGGGCGGGCCCTCGCACTTGTAGCGCGTCCGCGTGTGAGCCGGCCGAGTTGCATATTCTGGAGCTCTGCCGGTGCGGCTGTGAATTTCCTACGCGGTTCCGACGCCGCATGAAGGTGCTATATGTCACTTCCTGTGTCCCCTATGTGGAGCTACATAGCACTTGCCGCTATGAATATAAATCGGTATTGGTGTGTAGATGTCTGCGGGGTGGGAGAGTTATCAAGCACGTAAAGTTTGTTTCAGATGTGACATGTACACTGAACAATAATGTACCCAAACAATAAAATAAATTCCTTTTATATTTCCCTGCCTTGTTGTTTATGTGTACATACAGAGGAAGAATGTGAGAACAGCACACATTTCATCGTTACTGTGTGTTAGAGCATGGGAGAACAGTGGATACTTTTAATACAGCCCACACCCCTAATACTGTGTAACTATAACAAGTAGAGAACAGAAGAAAAAGATGTTCTTTCTTTACAACTGTCTGCATAGCTTATTCATATTGTGTAATGAATGAAAATAAATAGGCCTACTAGGCTCCTCTCTACTTTGACATTTAAGATTAGCTTGTTTGATCCACCTTCATACACATGTGACATTACTGTACAACTTGAGAAAGGTGAGTTGTTTTCTGCTCCAGCCTGCCTAAAAGAAAAGCGTTTTTGGGATTAAATGGACTTTATTAGCTGCTGCAGTGCAGGATGAACTCAGAATAGACCCATTTCTCACCTTATTATTCTAAATCATGCAACGAAGAAGAAGAAATGCATAATAAATCCTGGGACAAAATCTGTACAAATACTGTACAGCATGTAGTCTGATGAACAAGACTTGTGTTATAGCTGACTTGGGCAGTGAAATGTTTTTTTAATTCATGTGGTCATAGTTGTCCACAACTCAAATCAGAATATAAGAAGAAATGTTTTATACCACCTCAAGAAGGCTTCCTATCAGAAAGGTAGGAAGGTATTTCAAATGTACAACTGCAGTACTTAAATCTAAGTAAAGTAATTTCCCTGACATTTTTGTGTTACTTTACTTTTAATAGACCATGTAAGAGGTTTTATACTTCCTGTGAGTATAATCCAATCAATCTTATTTTCATACTGTATATCCGTTGTGTAATTTGATAAATTGTGTTGTATGTCGTGCTCGCATCTCAGAGAAGACTCTGACTGCAACATGCGTCTTTGTAAAGAGAGAAACGGACAGAAAAAGTCTCTAACTCTGCCTGTCAGCTCGCTCTGCTCCGTTAAAACTGAATTTACCATACAGAATTGAATACGAGTGCACTCCAGATTTAGCTGCAGCCAGCTGACCGTGTGCTTCTCCCTATACCGCAGTTCTGTGTCCATGCATGCAGCAAACTGAAAGCACTGTCTGTCGGAGCGTCTACGTGAAAAGAGAAGGAAGACATTGCTGGTAGTATTGTCTTCAGAGTTGTTAAACACCTCAGCGCACTGAAGGAAGCCATCTGACTGTGTGAGGGGCAAGATCGTTGATGTCTGCAGGCAGAGTAGGAGCTCTCCTGTCTGACTGGTCCACCAATAGCAGAGAAGATGACCCCTTGAGACACAGCCCCTCCTCATTTGCATAATGAGGCAGAAATGCATACAAAAATTTAAAAAGACAGGCAGAAATAAATACCATGGGTGAAAATAAATAAGGTAAATAAATACAAAGGAAGAATAAAACAGACAAAAATATTAAAACACACACATAAATAAATACATTAAAAAAATTAGTAATAAATAAAGTTGAATAAACAAATAAGGTAATTATAACAAAGGTGAATAAGTAAAGGCACTAATTAAAATATACATTTATGTCTCCTTGTATAATTTAATTACTACCTACATTTATTTATTTACTTATTTTTTTGTGTATTTAATTGGATGCTTATTTATTTATTGAGCATTTATTTATTTCTGTATTTATTTCTGACTGTGTCAGGATCGGTCCTCCATAGCGGGGTGGGAGAGTTATCAAGCACGTAAAGTTTGGTTCAGATGTGAGCATGTACACTGAAGTTACAACAACTTCCTGTGTCATGGCGAAGACTTGATCTCTGACGCCACGCCACGGACACACCCATTGACGAAAACTCGCAAATAGCACAACTTTTCATCTTCAATGCCTTTAGAAGGCACAGCACAAATTTGAAGTCGGTCGGACTAAATCCCTAGGAGGAGTTCGTTAAAGTACGAAGTGTGTAAATCATCCAAAATTTGACGTAAAATTCAAAATGGCCGACTTCCTGTTGATTTTAGGGCATCGCTCCAAGAGGCTTTTTTGTGCGTCTGGACAAGATACACGTACCACAGAAAATTCGTGCACGTAGGTAAACGTGCGGCGGGGGCTGCTTCGTTAAAAGTCACTTCCTGTTGCCAGCAGGTGGCGCTATGACTGTCTGTGAATGTCAGCATGTACATGTGTTCAGGGCGGGACTCTCATCCTACATGTACAGTTTGGTCCAGATGTGAGCATGTACACTGAAGTTACGACAACTTCCGTGTCATGGCGAAGAGTGATCTTTGACGCCACGCCACGGACACGCCCATTGACGAAAACTTGCAAATAGCACAACTTTTCATCTTCAATGCCTTTAGAAGGCACAGCACAAATTTGAGGTCGGTCGGACTAAATCCCTAGGAGGAGTTCGTTAAAGTACGAAGTGTGTAAATCATCCAAAATTTGACGTAAAATTCAAAATGGCCGACTTCCTGTTGATTTTAGGCATCGCTCCAAGAGGCTTTTTTGTGCGTCTGGACAAGATACACGTACCACAGAAAATTCGTGCACGTAGGTGAAACGTGCGGCGGGGGCTGCTTCGTTAAAAGTCACTTCCTGTTGCCAGCAGGTGGCGCTATGACTGTGTGAATGTCAGCATGTACATGTGTTCAGGGCGGGACTCTCATCCTACATGTACAGTTTGGTCCAGATGTGAGCATGTACACTGAAGTTACGACAACTTCCGTGTCATGGCGAAGAGTTGATCTTTGACGCCACGCCACGGACACGCCCATTGACGAAAACTTGCAAATAGCACAACTTTTCATCTTCAATGCCTTTAGAAGGCACAGCACAAATTTGAGGTCGGTCGGACTAAATCCCTAGGAGGAGTTCGTTAAAGTACGAAGTGTGTAAATCATCCAAAATTTGACGTAAAATTCAAAATGGCCGACTTCCTGTTGATTTTAGGCATCGCTCCAAGAGGCTTTTTTGTGCGTCTGGACAAGATACACGTACCACAGAAAATTCGTGCACGTAGGTAAACGTGCGGCGGGGGCTGCTTCGTTAAAAGTCACTTCCTGTTGCCAGCAGGTGGCGCTATGACTGTGGGTGAATGTCAGCATGTACATGTGTTCAGGGGGGACTCTCATCCTACATGTACAGTTTGGTCCAGATGTGAGCATGTACACTGAAGTTACGACAACTTCCGTGTCATGGCGAAGAGTTGATCTTTGACGCCACGCCACGGACACGCCCATTGACGAAAACTTGCAAATAGCACAACTTTTCATCTTCAATGCCTTTAGAAGGCACAGCACAAATTTGAGGTCGGTCGGACTAAATCCCTAGGAGGAGTTCGTTAAAGTACGAAGTGTGTAAATCATCCAAAATTTGACGTAAAATTCAAAATGGCCGACTTCCTGTTGATTTAGGCTATGGCTCCAAGAGGCTTTTTTGTGCGTCTGGACAAGATACACGTACCACAGAAAATTCGTGCACGTAGGTGAAACGTGCGGCGGGGGCTGCTTCGTTAAAGGTCACTTTCTGTTGCCAGCAGGTGGCGCTATGACTGTGGGTGAATGTCGGCATGTACATGTGTTCAGGGCGGGACTCTCATCCTACATGTACAGTTTGGTCCAGATGTGAGCATGTACACTGAAGTTACAACAACTTCCTGTTTCATGCGAATCATCGACGCCACGGACACGCCCATTGACGAAAACTCGCAAATAGCACAACTTTTCATCGTCAATGCCTTTAGAAGGCACAGCAGAAATTTGACGTCGATCCGACTAAATCCCTAGGAGGAGTTCGTTAAAGTACGAAGTGTGTAAATCATCCAAAAATGGCCATAAAATTCAAAATGGCCGACTTCCTGTTGACTTTAGGCTATGGGTTCTTGAGGCTTTTTTGTGCGTCTTGACATACATGTCCCCAGAAAATTTCGTACATGTAGGTTGAACGTGAACGAGGGGCTAATTTTCCAATTTTCTAGGTGGCGCTAGCGAGTCATTTTGCCACGCCCATGTGCGAAACTTGTAGAATACGAAATTTTTCACCGGTTCTGACATGTTTGCAAATTTTGGTGAGTTTTCGAGTATGTTTAGGCCATGTCATTTGGGCCTACTTTGCAGAAAAAAAAAAAAAAAAAAAAAAAAAAAAAAAAATAATCCGAGCAATTCAATAGGGACCTCGCACGGTGCTCGGGCCCTAATTGCTGCAAGCAGCGTTGGCGGGCCCTCGCACTTGTAGCGCGTCCGCGTGAGCCGGCCGAGTTGCACATTCTGGAGCTCTGCCGGTGCGGCTGTGAATTTCCTACGCGGTTCCGACGCCGCATGAAGGTGCTATATGTCACTTCCTGTGTCCCCTATGTGGAGCTACATAGCACTTGCCGCTATGAATATAAATCGGTATTGGTGTGTAGATGTCTGCGGGGTGGGAGAGTTATCAAGCACGTAAAGTTTGTTTCAGATGTGAGCATGTACACTGAACAATAATGTACCCAAACAATAAAATAAATTCCTTTTATATTTCCCTGCCTTGTTGTTTATGTGTACATACAGAGGAAGAATGTGAGAACAGCACACATTTCATCGTTACTGTGTGTTAGAGCATGGGAGAACAGTGGATACTTTTAATACAGCCCACACCCCTAATACTGTGTAACTATAACAAGTAGAGAACAGAAGAAAAAGATGTTCTTTCTTTACAACTGTCTGCATAGCTTATTCATATTGTGTAATGAATGAAAATAAATAGGCCTACTAGGCTCCTCTCTACTTTGACATTTAAGATTAGCTGTTTGATCCACCTTCATACACATGTGACATTACTGTACAACTTGAGAAAGGTGAGTTGTTTTCTGCTCCAGCCTGCCTAAAAGAAAAGCGTTTTTGGGATTAAATGGACTTTATTAGCTGCTGCAGTGCAGGATGAACTCAGAATAGACCCATTTCTCACCTTATTATTCTAAATCATGCAACGAAGAAGAAAATGCATAAGAAATCCTGGGACAAAATCTGTCCACAAATACTGTACAGCATGTAGTCTGATGAACAAGACTTGTGTTATAGCTGACTTGGGCAGTGAAATGTTTTTTTAATTCATGTGGTCATAGTTGTCCACAACTCAAATCAGAATATAAGAAGAAATGTTTTATACCACCTCAAGAAGGCTTCCTATCAGAAAGGTAGGAAGGTATTTCAAATGTACAACTGCAGTACTTAAATCTAAGTAAAGTAATTTCCCTGACATTTTTGTGTTACTTTACTTTTAATAGACCCATGTAAGAGGTTTTATACTTCCTGTGAGTATAATCCAATCAATCTTATTTTCATACTGTATATCCGTTGTGTAATTTGATAAATTGTGTTGTATGTCGTGCTCGCATCTCAGAGAAGACTCTGACTGCAACATGCGTCTTTGTAAAGAGAGAAACGACAGAAAAAGTCTCTAACTCTGCCTGTCAGCTCGCTCTGCTCCGTTAAAACTGAATTTACCATACAGAATTGAATACGAGTGCACTCCAGATTTAGCTGCAGCCAGCTGACCGTGTGCTTCTCCCTATACCGCAGTTCTGTGTCCATGCATGCAGCAAACTGAAAGCACTGTCTGTCGGTGCTCTACGTGAAAAGAGAAGGAAGACATTGCTGGTAGTATTGTCTTCAGAGTTGTTAAACACCTCAGCGCACTGAAGGAAGCCATCTGACTGTGTGAGGGGCAAGATCGTTGATGTCTGCAGGCAGAGTAGGAGCTCTCCTGTCTGACTGGTCCACCAATAGCAGAGAAGATGACCCCTTGAGACACAGCCCCTCCTCATTTGCATAATGAGGCAGAAATGCATACAAAAATTTAAGACAGGCAGAAATAAATACCATGGGTGAAAATAAATAAGGTAAATAAATACAAAGGAAGAATAAAACAGACAAAAATATTAAAACACACATAAATAAATACATTAAAAAAATTAGTAATAAATAAAGTTGAATAAACAAATAAGGTAATTATAACAAAGGTGAATAAGTAAAGGCACTAATTAAAATATACATTTATGTCTCCTTGTATAATTTAATTACTACCTACATTTATTTATTTACTTATTTTTTTGTGTATTTAATTGGATGCTTATTTATTTATTGAGCATTTATTTATTTCTGTATTTATTTCTGACTGTGTCAGGATCGGTCCTCCATAGCGGGGTGGGAGAGTTATCAAGCACGTAAAGTTTGGTTCAGATGTGAGCATGTACACTGAAGTTACAACAACTTCCTGTGTCATGGCGAAGACTTGATCTCTGACGCCACGCCACGGACACACCCATTGACGAAAACTCGCAAATAGCACAACTTTTCATCTTCAATGCCTTTAGAAGGCACAGCACAAATTTGAAGTCGGTCGGACTAAATCCCTAGGAGGAGTTCGTTAAAGTACGAAGTGTGTAAATCATCCAAAATTTGACGTAAAATTCAAAATGGCCGACTTCCTGTTGATTTTAGGGCATCGCTCCAAGAGGCTTTTTTGTGCGTCTGGACAAGATACACGTACCACAGAAAATTCGTGCACGTAGGTAAACGTGCGGCGGGGGCTGCTTCGTTAAAAGTCACTTCCTGTTGCCAGCAGGTGGCGCTATGACTGTCTGTGAATGTCAGCATGTACATGTGTTCAGGGCGGGACTCTCATCCTACATGTACAGTTTGGTCCAGATGTGAGCATGTACACTGAAGTTACGACAACTTCCGTGTCATGGCGAAGAGCTGATCTTTGACGCCACGCCACGGACACGCCCATTGACGAAAACTTGCAAATAGCACAACTTTTCATCTTCAATGCCTTTAGAAGGCACAGCACAAATTTGAGGTCGGTCGGACTAAATCCCTAGGAGGAGTTCGTTAAAGTACGAAGTGTGTAAATCATCCAAAATTTGACGTAAAATTCAAATGGCCGACTTCCTGTTGATTTTAGGCTCGCTCCAAGAGGCTTTTTTGTGCGTCTGGACAAGATACACGTACCACAGAAAATTCGTGCACGTAGGTAAACGTGCGGCGGGGGCTGCTTCGTTAAAAGTCACTTCCTGTTGCCAGCAGGTGGCGCTATGACTGTGTGAATGTCAGCATGTACATGTGTTCAGGGCGGGACTCTCATCCTACATGTACAGTTTGGTCCAGATGTGAGCATGTACACTGAAGTTACGACAACTTCCGTGTCATGGCGAAGAGCTGATCTTTGACGCCACGCCACGGACACGCCCATTGACGAAAACTTGCAAATAGCACAACTTTTCATCTTCAATGCCTTTAGAAGGCACAGCACAAATTTGAGGTCGGTCGGACTAAATCCCTAGGAGGAGTTCGTTAAAGTACGAAGTGTGTAAATCATCCAAAATTTGACGTAAAATTCAAAATGGCCGACTTCCTGTTGATTTTAGGCTATGGCTCCAAGAGGCTTTTTTGTGCGTCTGGACAAGATACACGTACCACAGAAAATTCGTGCACGTAGGTGAAACGTGCGGCGGGGGCTGCTTCGTTAAAGGTCACTTTCTGTTGCCAGCAGGTGGCGCTATGACTGTGGGTGAATGTCGGCATGTACATGTGTTCAGGGCGGGACTCTCATCCTACATGTACAGTTTGGTCCAGATGTGAGCATGTACACTGAAGTTACAACAACTTCCTGTTTCATTGCGAATCATCGACGCCACGGACACGCCCATTGACGAAAACGCGCAAATAGCACAACTTTTCATCGTCAATGCCTTTAGAAGGCACAGCAGAAATTTGACGTCGATCCGACTAAATCCCTAGGAGGAGTTCGTTAAAGTACGAAGTATGTAAATCATCCAAAAATGGCCATAAAATTCAAAATGGCCGACTTCCTGTTGACTTTAGGCTATGGGTTCTTGAGGCTTTTTTGTGCGTCTTGATACGATACATGTCCCCAGAAAATTTCGTACATGTAGGTTGAACGTGAACGAGGGGCTAATCATTTCCAATTTTCTAGGTGGCGCTAGCGAGTCATTTTGCCACGCCCATGTGCGAAACTTGTAGAATACGAAATTTTTCACCGGTTCTGACATGTTTGCAAATTTTGGTGAGTTTTCGAGTATGTTTAGGCCATGTCATTTGGGCCTACTTTGCAGAAAAAAAAAAAAAAAAAAAAAAAAAAAATATAATCCGAGCAATTCAATAGGGATCGCACGGTCGTGCTCGGGCCCTAATTAAAGCTGCAAGCAGCGTTGGGCGGGCCCTCGCACTTGTAAGCGCGTCCGCGTGAGCCGGCCGAGTTGCACATTCTGGAGCTCTGCCGGTGCGGCTGTGAATTTCCTACGCGGTTCACGCCGCATGAAGTGCTATATGTCACTTCCTGTGTCCCCTATGTGGAGCTACATAGCACTTGCCGCTATGAATATAAATCGGTATTGACGTGTAGATGTCTGCGGGGTGGAGAGTTATCAAGCACGTAAAGTTTGTTTCAGATGTGAGCATGTACACTGAACAATAATGTACCCAAACAATAAAATAAATTCCTTTTATATTTCCCTGCCTTGTTGTTTATGTGTACATACAGAGGAAGAATGTGAGAACACACATTTCATCGTTACTGTGTGTTAGAGCATGGGAGAACAGTGGATACTTTTAATACAGCCCACCCCCTAATACTGTGTAACTATAACAAGTAGAGAACAGAAGAAAAAGATGTTCTTTCTTTACAACTGTCTGCATAGCTTATTCATTGTGTAATGAATGAAAATAAAGGCCTACTAGGCTCCTCTCTACTTTGACATTTAAGATTAGCTTGTTTGATCCACCTTCATACACATGTGACATTACTGTACAACTTGAGAAAGGTGAGTTGTTTTCTGCTCCAGCCTGCCTAAAAGAAAAGCGTTTTTGGGATTAAATGGACTTTATTAGCTGCTGCAGTGCAGGATGAACTCAGAATAGACCCATTTCTCACCTTATTATTCTAAATCATGCAACGAAGAGAAGAAATGCATAATAAATCCTGGGACAAAATCTGTCCACAAGCTGTAGTCTGATGAACAAACTTGTGTTATAGCTGACTTGGGCAGTGAAATGTTTTTTTTAATTCATGTGGTCATAGTTGTCCACAACTCAAATCAGATAAAGAAGAAATGTTTTATACCACCTCAAGAAGGCTTCCTATCAGAAAGGTAGGAAGGTATTTCAAATGTACAACTGCAGTACTTAAATCTAAGTAAAGTAATTTCCCTGACATTTTTGTGTTACTTTACTTTTAGACCATGTAAGAGGTTTTATACTTCCTGTGAGTATAATCCAATCAATCTTATTTTCATACTGTATATCCGTTGTGTAATTTGATAAATTGTGTTGTATGTGGTGCTCGCACTCTACTGACTCATTGCCCTCAGAGAAGACTCTGACTGCAACAGCGTCTTTGTAAAGAGAGAAACGACAGAAAAAGTCTCTAACTCTGCCTGCTCAGCTCGCTCTGCTCCGTTAAAACTGAATTTACCATACAGAATTGAATACGAGTGCACTCCAGATTTAGCTGCAGCCAGCTGACCGTGTGCTTCTCCCTATACCGCAGTTCTGTGTCCATGCATGCAGCAAACTGAAAGCACTGTCTGTCGGAGCGTCTACGTGAAAAAGAAGGAAGACATTGCTGGTAGTATTGTCTTCAGAGTTTGTAAACACCTCAGCGCACTGAAGGAAGCCATCTGACTGTGAGGGGCAAGATCGTTGATGTCTGCAGGCAGAGTAGGAGCTCTCCTGTCTGACTGGTCCACCAATAGCAGAAGATGACCCCTTGAGACACAGCCCCTCCTCATTTGCATAATGGGCAGAAATGCATACAAAAATTTAAAAAACAGGCAGAAATAAATACCATGGGTGAAAATAAATAAGGTAAATAATACAAAGGAATAAAACAGGACAAAATATTAAACACACATAAATAAATACATTAAAAAAATTAGTAATAAATAAAGTTGAATAAACAATAAGGTAATTATAACAAAGGTGAATAAGTAAAGGCACTAATTAAAATATACATTTATGTCTCCTTGTATAATTTAATTACTACCTACATTTATTTATTTACTTTATTTTTTGTGTATTTAATTGGATGCTTATTTATTTATTGAGCATTTATTTATGTCTGTATTTATTTCTGACTGTGTCAGGATCGGTCCTCCATAACGGGGTG